>NC_091833.1:64334362-64634362 GCF_037783145.1 Equus przewalskii | reverse complement strand
GATGCTGAAGGAAATGGATATCCACACGGAAAAAAATAAACATTATCTCCTACTTCACAACATATAAAAATTAATTTGTATTATACCAAAAACTTAAAGTCAAGCTAAATAATAAATCTTATGGAAGAAAATACAGATAAAGTCATTCTTGACCTTGGAATGGGTAAAGAAGTTTTAGACAAAAGGAATACAGCAGAAACCAAAAGGAAAAATTGACACATTGAACTCCATTTAAAATGGGAAAGAAAAACCCTTTTCTTCTAATATCACCATTAAGAACGTGAAAGGGTAAGCCGCAGATTAGGAAGAAAAAATATATGAATGTTTATATTAGTAAATATAGATATATATATTTACAAATATAAATTTATATAAATCCATATTTACAAAAAAAATATAACATACACATATCTTTTCATATAAAACAAAGGCCTTATTTCTAGTATATATAGATACATAGGCTTATAAATCAATAAGAAAATGATGAACACCCAATTAAATAGGCAAAATACATGAACTGCCATTTCTCAAAAGAAAATATCTAAACAGCCAATAAACTTACGAAAAGTTGACTAACATCCTTATTTACCATAGAAATGTTTCCTTTTCACTTGGACCCTAATTCCCATACAGCTCGATTTATCTCATTTTCTGGACCATCTGACACACTCCCCATCTCCTAAGACCCTTACATTATACCTTAGGAAACTCATGGTCAGTCACCAGCAAATCCACTATATCTGAAATCTCTTCTCTGAATCTTTATTTTATCCCTTGATCTGAATGAAACCTGCCTCATTCCTAAAGACAACATTATTGAAACAAAATCTGAGAGACTTAAATAAATGAAAATATATCATGTGTTTATGGATTAAATGACAATATTTTGAGATGGCAATACTCCACAAATTGATCTATAGATTCAGTACAATTGCTCTCAAAATCCCAGCCTTTTTGGCAAAATAGACAAGATGATTCTAAAATTCAAGTGTACATGTAAGAGATCCAGAATAGCGAAAACAATCCTGAAAAGAAAAAATAAAGTTGGAGGGCTCACACTTTCCAATTTCAAATTTTATTACAAAGTACAATAATCAGGACAGCATGGTACTGATGCAAAGATAAACATATAGACTAGTAGACTAGAATTGAGAGTCCAGAAATAAGACCTTATATTTGTGGTCAACTGATTTTCACTAAGCTGCCTTCAATGGAGAAAGAACAGTCTTTTCAATGTGGTGCTGGGACAATTGTATATCCACATGCAAAATAACTAAGTTGAACCCCTACCTCATACTGTATAGAAATGTTAACTAAAAATAGATAATAGACCTATATATAACTATATGTAACTGCTAAAATAATAAAACTCTTAAAACAAAACATAGGATTAAATCTTCATGACCATGATTCAGGCCATGGCTTCTCAGATATGACACCAAAAGCACAGGCAACAAAAGAAAAAACAGATAAATTGGACTTCACCAAAAGTCAAAACTATTGTGCATCAAAGGACGCCATTCAGAAAATTCAAAGACAATCCACACATAATGGGAGAAAATACTTGCAAACCATATATATGATAAGAGGCTTGCATCCACAATATACAAAGAAGACTTATAAGTCAACAAAAGACAAAGTTTATCAATTGACCAATGCTTATTGAGATACTAGTATGTACTGGGCATTGTGGCTCTATGTTTATTTTAAAAATCATTAAGTATAGCAAATGAGGCTTAATATAGAATGATATTCTGGTGCTGACATTGCACTAAATTTGGTCCTTGATAATGATCAGTCTTTGCCTAAACCATCTACTGAAGATTTGAATTAGATTACCAAAGTATTTTAAATATAATATTTGTCAGAATTAAAGCAGTGCTGACAGTTCTTCCAACTGTATACATTGCCCAAGTAATTTAAAAGCCTGAAATTCAGTAACTCATGACAACTGCTGTATCCTTTTTTCTTTTGATTATTCTTACTATTAAAAAAGAAAAAATATTAAACAGTTCAAGACAGAATCTATATTTAGTTTATGGCTGTGAATATGATTTTTAATTATTCGTTTATAACAGATTTTTTTTTTAACTCTCAGAAAAGATCTTTCAATATAAAGTAAAGTAAGCGGACCAAGTAAAAGTCTTCAATGACAGTCCTAGTAGATAGTGTTGATCAGATAAGCAGAAACCACACACACTGCATACACATATAAATGTCTAAAGTGCAAAGGAAAGTCCCTGAATTCTTTCCAATGCCTGTGCCTATTATAATTCTGTTAATTAAAAAGTTTGTTGACATTCAAGAGTTTACGTAAGAAACACTGTTGCAGCAAAAAAGAAAATATTAAAATTATAAAGCCAAAGAAACCCCAATTTTGCTTTTATGAAACTTTATGCATTGTACAAATACCAGCTTAATATTATTCTTTTTTTTGAGATAGAGATGGAGAAATCAATAAAGTCTATGTGAAATGATATTTCTTCTCTTTAAAATTTTATTTCTGATTATATATTAAATATATATCTGTTTTGCTTTCTCTTTTTCAATCAACTTAATTACAAAAGTAATGATTGTATATATGGATTTTCTTCAGTTCTCTTTTAAGAAAAAAATGTATAACTGTAAAAAATTATTGTTAGAACTTAAAAATCTGTGATGACAATAAACATTCTTGACAATAAGTGCACTTCATAAATTGACTGTATAAGTTGTTTTATTTATTTGTTCTTTTGTTTCTTAAACCTTCCTCCTGAAACAGTGCAGGAAGTTGCAGGCGGGGAGGAAGCCCTCAGTGATGACTCTCTCTCCATGCTGCTATGCCCCCCTACATGTCACATCTCAGGGAAGGGCAGGGCCATCTCTGAGGTGGCCCAAGACACGGTAGGAATTTGACATCACGTTCCCTTCCTCCTTCATCTCATCAGTTACCACGTCTTATCTATTCTTCCCAACATCCCAATTCTTTTTAATTTAATCTAGAGACATAAACTCAGTGGATATTTTAAAACATTGCCGTGTAATATTCCTTTTGGATTTCATTCAATTTCATTGCCAATTTATAAGCACTCATACCTAATTCTTAGATATTTAATAAAATCTCAGATCCTATTCACAGAACTTGTATTTTTTAACACTTTCATTCTTGAGTTTTTCTTATCACTGTTTTGAGTTTATTTTTAAATATTTTATTGAAGGGCCACATCCATAAAAAAAAGTATACAGCTTGTAATTTTGAAGCTCAATGAATTATTACAAAAAAAAATTTATTTTTAGAATGAAAGCTGAAGTGTTCCCCTCTAGTCTCATGAAGATGCACAAAGCTACTCTATACGCTACCTCCTACATCTCAGTCAGAACATTGTTATTCTAGTCATCCTTTACCCCTCTCTTTCTCACATGCCACCTATGAGATTGTTAGTAATCATAATAGCTCTACTTTCAAAATATACCCAGAATCCAGTCACTTGTCCTGATCCACACTGCAAGTACCTTGGTCACAACCACTACATTTCTCACCTGAGTTTCACAATAGCCCCCAAACTGGACTGCTTGCTCATCCTCCCCCTTTAGAATCTATTCTCAACATAGGTGCAAGAGTCATCCTTTTAGAATACTAGCCATATCTTATCACTCTGCTCAAAGCCTTCTAAGAGATTCCTGTATCAAAATAAAAGTCAGTCCCTTTAAACGTTGGCTCCTTCAACTTTTTGTCTTTATCTCCCCTTGGCTTCCTCTACTCAATCATACTGGCCTACTTGCCATTCTTTGAACACCATGGACATATTCCCAACTCTAGGCTATTGAACCTACTGTTTTCTTTGCCTGTGATCCTCATTTTCTATATGGTTTGCATCCTCACCTCCTTTGGATATTTCCTCATATGAATGGTTGCCAGATTTAGCAAAAATGAATAAGTAAATAACAGAATACCCAGTTAAATTTGAGTTTCAAATAAATAATGAATATTTTTTGGTATAAGTATGTCTTTTGCAATATTTAGCACATACTTATGTTAAATAATTATTAGTTGTTTATCTGAAATTGAGTAATATCCTTATGGAAGAAGGAAGAAAAACTAGCCTCTGCTTTATAGCTTTTCTACTTAAAATAATCCCGTAATTACTTAAACAGAATGGACAAAATTTATGAGGTATCATTGTCCTTGTCCCTGGATCCAGATAAGGCAGAATCACTTACAGAAATATCTTTGGAAAAGGTCTACTTCTGTTTGATTCTACTAACGTTCTTGTGTGCATATGTGCACACACACACAACCAACTACATTTACTTCAAGCATTTTGCCCTTATTTATATAATTATAGTTGATTGTACCTTAGCTTTCTCCAGCAAAGGAGAGCGAAAATAATGACTTTCCCAAAATGAAAAGAAGAATTAAGGCCGGAAATGATTGTGAAAGATGATAGTTTCTTGTGAAAATCTGATTGTAGACAATTTTTAAACTGCAGTAAAATTACCCATTCATCTGTTGACAAACACTTAGCTTGTTTCCATATCTTGACTACTGTGAATAATGCTGCAATGAACATGGGGTGCAGATATCTCTTCAAGATATTAATTTTATTTCCTTTGGATATATATCCAGAAGTAGGATTGCTGGACCATATAGCAGTTCTATTTTTAATTTTTTGAGGAACCTTTATATTGTTTTCCATAATGACTGTACCAATTTACATTCCCACCAACAGGGCACACATGTTCCCTTTTCTCTATGTCCTTGCCTACACTTGTTGCCTTTTAACTTTTTGGTAATAGCCAGCCTAACAGGTGTAAGGTGATATATCTCATTGTGGTTTTTGTTTGTTTAAAGATTGGCCCTGAGCTAATATCTGTTACCAATCTTTCTCTTTTTTTTTCTTCTCCCTAAAATTCCCCCAATACACAGTTGTATATTCTAGATGCAGGCCCTTCTAGTTCTGCTATGTGGGATGCTACCTCAGCATGGCTTGATGAGCCGTGCTAAGTCCATGCCCAGGATACAAACTGGGGAAACCCTGGGCCACCAAAGGGGAGCACTTGAACTTAATCACATGGCCACGGGGCTGGCCCCCCATTGTGGTTTTGGTTTGCATTTCCCTGATGATTTGTGATGTTGAGGAACTTTACTTATATCCATTGGCCCTTTAACCTTAAAAAGGAGGAAATCCTGTCACTTGTGACAACATAAATGAACCTGAGGACATTATGTTACATAAAATAAGCCAGACACAGAAAGAGAAACACTTCATGATCTCATTTATGTGTGGAATCTGAAAAATGCAAACTCATAGTAACAGAGAGTAGAATGGTGGTAACCAGTGGCTGGGGGTTGGGGGAAATGGGGAAGATGCTGGTCAAAGGGTACAAACTTTCAGTTATAAGAGGAATAAATTCTAGAGACCTAATATACAGCATGGTGATTACAGTTAACAGTAACGTTTTGTATACTTGAAATTTGCTGAGAGAGTAAATCTCAAGTGTTCTCACTACACATACAAAAAATGGTAACTATGTGAGGTGATGGATATGTTAATTAGCTTGGTTGTAATCATTTCACAATGTTCACGTATAACAAATCATCACAGTGTTTGCCTTAAATATATTTTTCATTTGTCAATCTTACCTCAATAAAGCTGGGGGAAAATATTGCAATAAAATTGGTGAAAGTCTTTCTGCAAATAAATGATTGGTGCCTGACAGCAAAGCACAGAGGAGAGACTGTGATTAGTAGGATGTAATTATGGCTAAAATCATCAAATACTTATGGAAAGGAGTTGATTCCCTCTGGCGAATGGAATGGTAAAGCAGGACAATTCACATGAAAAAGGGATTCAAGTGTGATGCCTGCAAGTCCCTTCATCCCCTTCCAATCCTGTTATTAAAGTCATAGGCACAAAGATATTTTCACATTAAGAAGTATGAAAAGTACTTCTTCGTATGTCTAATTTCAATGCCTGCAGCCTCACTGTAAGCTCTATTTCTATCACAAATTCCTCCTGAAGATTTGAAGGGAAAGAAAACAAAGCCTCCAACGGTAGTCCTAGAAAAATCTTAAAAGCGGCTTTCACACTTTAAGCCCTGGAGGGGGGTAACATGTGGAAGATGTTCAAGCCACCTCTTTAACTTTGCACAACGTGATTTCAAATACATATGGTACTTGGTAGTCCTATTTTATGTGGACCAACAGATCTCAAGCCTTTGCCCTATATGCAGAAATCAATTTCCTATACATTTAATTATCTCAATTGTTTCCCTGAGATTCCCCATAAATCCTCCAAATGCCTCATATTACAAATCTAGACACGGTAATATAAATACTCGGCATTTATCCGCCTATTTAGAATAAAATTTTGCTTATCTCAGGAGAGTTGTTAATTCCAGCAATCTAAGGATCAAAAAAATCACAATTTACACAAGACAATTTCCAATGATCTCACCTCCAGGGCTAATTATAAAATAGTCAAAAGTCTTTATTCCCCCCGGCTCATAAACCTGTTCCCTTCTACCCCAATATATGCTCACTCTCTTCTGATTCTGTTCCCACCTAAACCTCGTCTCTCAAAGATACCTTAAGAATATGAGTGATGTTTTCCAGCTCCTTCTCCTTTCTGGAAGTGATCTGCACTTCATCTCTAACCTTCGAAGTTCTTAGCATTTATTCACTTAGGTAAATGTTTAAGCATTCATTTTTAAGAAAAGGCAGCATTTAAACAGAGCTCAAAACTCTAACATTAAAAGGCTGCATCTGAACAGAATTCAAAAGTTCTAGTGAAAGTGAAATCACACTCTGGGGGGAAATTCTGGCATCAGTGAGCAGGTGATAAGCAGAACTCATGGATAAAAAAAAAAAATCTGGCCCTCGAAATTGGCAAGCCACACAGACAACTGACAAAAGTCCTGCTCAGTTATGGCTTTGGGTGTGTACACAGGTGACTGGCCTCTGGTCTGTCCTTTTAATCTTTCGTGAACCAAATATCAGCATTGGCCATGAGACACTTTGAATAAGCCACTGGATTTACCTGAGTGAATTCAGTTCCCTTGACTTTTCCTCATGTTTTTATTTCCTTTGGCTTTTCTCTGGTTGGCATTCTGTCTCTATTCTCGTCCAGAATGTCTTTATTGATTCTCTTATCGCATTTATTTTCCTTATACTAAACTTTAATCCATGGTATAAGCCTTGGGTCGATTTGTCCTTTGTTGCCGTAAATGACCTTAGTCTATGCTCTGCTTAGTGGAATTCTTGCAGAAGCTGGATATATCTCCTAATGTTGTCACAGAGATTGAGGGATTATTTTGTCAGCTTCTGAATCGGCGCTGAATTTCCTCCAGCGTTTAACATTCTAAAAGCCTGTCACATTTAAAAAAATCATGTCTAGATTTTAACTCATTCTCACTGCAAGGGATACCACCACATTGCGCTATCTTTCAAATGGTCCAATGTATTGGCAGTACTTTAGAAACAGTGAAAGCCAAACAAATGGCACCTATCCATCACATACTAGATTCCAACAGAGACAGAGATCTTTTGACAGAAATAGTTTGAATATTTTCTGATTTTTACCTTCATACTTTACTTACAAAAAAATTCCAGATATGCATGCACAGTTATGATTACCAGTGAGCACCATAAGCACAAATTCATCCAGCATAGTATATCCTTTATTCTTAGCATCTGCAGCCTTTCATACTCTTCAACATATCCAGTTAGCTAAAACTAAGATTGAGTTATCTGCAGTTATTTGAAATGTATTTTATGTGGCATGGGTCTAGCATGTCTGGAAAATTTAGAATGTAGCACGATAAATTACAGTTTATATTTTCTATTAAGAAAAAAAGAGTTCCACTGAAGAAAAAACAAAACACTAAATCTATGCATATCTGATGGAGACAGCGCCTCCATGTGGTAATGCACAAGCAGATCCTACATGCATCGGTAAATACCTAACCTGATTTATGGCTGACAGATAGTTTAATCGTGTCATGAGGTCCCCATCGCAGCCATTACTAATTGGTTTAGCTTTAAAATCTAACTCAGTACAACATTCTAAATAGCTATATACAATCAGTTGTGACTGGCGCTTAAAATTGGTTCCTTTTGTTACCATACATTCTCTCTCTCCCTCATTCTCTCTTTCTCTCTGTTACGCACACACACACATACACACACACACACACACACATACTATGCTTGAGTATCATTTCATTTAGGGATCTCTTGGCTGGATACTCGTAGCTTGTTTGTATCAAGACAATCTTATGATATTCATTCTGCTATCATCCCATCTATATACAAGTAGAGTGATGCAGTTTGTAACATTGACTGGCTCTTTGCATAGTTCATGGATACTGAGGATTTTGCATCCTAAGGTAAAATTATTGACAAAATATAAGTATAAGGACTTGAAGTTCAAAGGAAGGTTGTGATTGGTTACTGAACTGATTACCTGTTATAGAAACTGAGTGCCAGAAGTTGAGATGAATGAAGTGGGAATATTAACAACATTAATAACGATGGTTACAGCTTCTATTTAATGAGTATTCATTATATGTCAGATGATGATATAGTACTTCCTAAAATGTGTTTTAATTCTCATAATATGTTGGTTTGAAAGTTTGGAAGCTTCCCAGGTAAAATCTAAAACTGGTCCTCGTAAATGGAGAGAAAGGAGAGACTGAAGAAAGAGGCAGACCACTCCAGATTGGCAGGTGACAGCTTTAGCAAGCAAGGGGACCTCTGAGACTTGTGTGGGGTGGTAGCAAGATAAGCAGATCTCTGCACCTACCCACCAGTATCTTAAAAGTTTATACAGAGGCCTCGACTGGGTTCAGTCTCGTATACCATCCAGATGGTCTCAACAATACATTTCTCTCTCAAGGCTGTATCCTTGAAAATGGCTCCAGCTATGGGAACAGTGGGCAGAAGGTATATTCCAAGGACAAGGGAGGGGGCGAAGAGCCTCTGATTGCCTGGGTCCAGCTTGTGGGTCAACCGGCTTCATGTCCTCTCTATGACTTCCTCCAACACAATAGTCCCACAAGGCAGATATTATTGGTCTTATTTTACAGATCATAAAACTAGGGCCTGGAAAGTTTAGGTAGCTCAACTGAAGTAACGCAGGTAATATATCACAAAACTAGGATGTCCGATGCCATTGCAGTTTACTGCCCCTACTGGAAAATAAGATGGATGGAAAAATCCTAGAAAAAGCATTAGTAGAATTATGGGGGAAGATTCATTTGGATGGAGTATAAGGAAGGGCTGTGGCAGTGTAATAATAAGGACAAGCTAAATTATGCTGCAATAAGGAGCAACCTGAAAATCTCAGGGTCTTAAAACTGCAGAATTTATTTCTCCCTTACACTACAAATTCACTGTGGGTGAGTTTAAAGTTCTGCTCCATATTGTTCTCACTGGGGCACCCAGATTGAAGGAATTCACGTTGACGGAAAAGCCACCATCCCACATCACCAGTGGCCTTAGCAGAAAGAGAGAGCAGTGAATTATCTGAAAGCTTCCAACCAGAAGTGACACTTGCTCTTTCTTTCTCATATTTAATGGGCCAAACCAAGTCACTAAATTCAAGGGTTGGAAAGTAGAACTTTACATGTGACCAGAAGGAGGACTGGAAACACTTGGTAGACATTACTCATAACTAACACATGCATCCTTTGCTTAATTGATAGATGCCAGCTACCAACAGGATAAAATCCAAGCACATTTATTTGTCTTAGAAAACCCTCTATGATGTGGCCTCTGACTATCTGCCATACCTCATCCCCTCAATTTCCCACAGGAATTCTACATTCCAATTATTTTCAAACAATAATTATGCTATGTCATAATGTCAAGCTATGTCATGCCCCATGCATTTGCACTGTGATGTACACTTTGCTTGGAATTTTCATTCCACCTGTGTCTGCTTGAAAAATCCCTGCTCTTCTTTCAGGGCCCAGTTCAGGGTTTCTCCGCCCTATAAACTTTTATCATCCCACTCCATCCCTGATCCACATGTGCCACAGCCTTACCTCTGTTCCATCCTCATTAAACAGTGTTACACTTAGTTGTTTATATATAATTCTCATCTATTGAACTGTAGTATCTCTGGATCATTGCTAGGACTCAATAAATAATATTTGGTTGAAGGAATAAAGTTATCTGCATTTTAATAGGGAATACTAAGATTTAGCAAAAACAATGCATCATTAAGTATTAAGCTATCACCAATAAACCAGGGAACGTTTGAAAAAGATGTAGGACAGCAGGGAACAGGCATATGGGCAGTAGGTTTTTATTCTTTACTGATAAAGCTAATATTTTTTCTAAGTAATCTTTTTTGTTTTTTTCAATGCAACTTGGTGATTTTAAATTGGAGTGGAGGGTCACTCATATGTGAATCAGTTTGGGAGATTTTTTCAAACGACCCTTACCTCTTAGAGACTTCTCCTTGGAAAATCAGATGTCTCAAGTTTCCCCTAAAATGGTTTATTGAGAATTATTACTATGGTGAGCAATGCATTTGCTTATTTAGTAGCACTTACTTTCCATAGATACCCTGGAGATAAGTACCTAATTTGTCCCATTTGACAGAAAAGGGAACAGGTTCAGAGAAGTTAGTTAGCTTGCCCAAAATTACATGGCTGGCAAATGCCTTAAATGGGATTCAAATTCAAGATGTTTTGAGGATGAAGACATGCTATCAATAATGCCATTTATATAATAAATCTAGTAGACATAGCAAACAAATTTATCATTCTCATATATGATGTTCTAATAAATCACCCTACCCTGTGTTTTTCGGGAGTCTTCTCTTTATAATCTTTCTATCCACAGAGCACTGATAAATTATAAACTTCAGGCTTTCTCACTTACACAGGTGATAGTTTGGCACTCTCAAGTTTCCTGAAATTGTACTTCATAAACAGCAGCTGTTTTTGCCAAATTCTAGAGCCCCTGTTGGGCCTTGTGCTGCATAATGGTTACACATCCAGAAATCTCGTGACCATCCCACCTACCCCAGCTGGCACATAGGACTGGGTAGACTATGCCCTGAATTCTTTGGTACTTTCAACATTTAAAAGGAAAAAACAATGTATTTGTTTTCTAGGAACTTCTCCTTCCAAGAGTTTCCTAACATCACTATGGAACTGCCAGAGATTTCTAAAACACATTCTCATAAATAAACACATTTTGCCCCAGGCCAGATCTTCACAATTATTCCTTTATAGACTTGAATTATATTCCTCCATGCCAAAAGAACTTTTATCTGAAGGCTCATCTAATCTTTGAATCTAAGTCAGTTCCTGAAGTACCCATGAAGCATAGAACTAGGAACTTCATTCTACCACCCAACATAAAGTGGTTCTGTATTCCTGTACAGACATATTTTTATAGGAAAGTATTAAAAATGTCTTCAAAAATTATACTTAGAATAGAGATTTTACTTGTTTATTCCAGCCTTCAGTGATTTCTTGGGCTTAGAATTTGTGTGAAGGCCCCAAGCAAATGCAAATTGCTTGTTTCAACAAGAAAACCCAATGAGCATGCTTCACTGGGGCAAAACATTAATATGACTGCTCAGTACATTTTTTACCTTCCGGAGAAATTGGGGTGAGTAATTACTGAGGAAAGAATGCCCAGGTAGTTAGTTCTGCTGTCCTCGCAACCAAACAAACCACGCGACCTCGAAATTATTTCCCACAAATCATTTCATTCACGTTGGTTTTTAAGAGTCATTTCAACCCAACCTAATACTTATTCAAAGTCTAGGCTTAGACGGATAACCCAGTCTCAGACATTTTGCAAGTCATTACACAATGTTTATTCATGGACTAATTTGATCTCCTTTACAGAGATTAGTTGGTGATTTTGTGACTCTTTCTCAGTAATTCTTTTTCGTCCATTCATGCCTTCAAAGTGAGAATTTATTTTGTAACGTTTATAATTATTTTATCTCCAAGATGTTATTTTTTTAATCTTTGCCTGGTAGATGACAGGATAAGAATATGATATTTTCCACAATAATGTAAAGTAGGAGTCACAGCAGAAAGGGACATTTTAATAATAAATTATCAATGAAGGTTAAATTTCTTCAACTCCTGTGTATGGATTTACAACAGGATACAAAAGAAGAAAAGTACGCTTGAGGAAATATAGACTCACACTCATCAGAACTATTCAATTCA
Organism: Equus przewalskii; assembly: GCF_037783145.1. NCBI lineage: Eukaryota > Metazoa > Chordata > Mammalia > Perissodactyla > Equidae > Equus > Equus przewalskii. The sequence goes on along the minus strand of NC_091833.1, from coordinate 64,622,179 downwards.
CTTAGTGAGATTTTAAAAATGTGGAAAAGTATGAAAATGAAATGTTAAGGATATGAAATAAGTCTTTAATAATTATGTGATTTTGGAGTTGTACAGACCTTGGTTCAGATCCTGGCCCCGGAACTCATTAACCACACACTCTTGGGAACATTTCTGAATCTCAGTGATCTATATGTAATTCACGTATGAAACGAGAATATCAATATCTAAAATTCAAGGTTGTGGGAGGATTGATACAATTGAGTTGAGTTATGTAAATAAACCACTTAGCATAATACCTTGCACAATCTACATGTTAGTAAGCAATATTTTTGTTCTAATTCATGTCATCCTTTAGAAACAGGTGCTGAATGTGACAATTTACAGAAGTTTGCAAGTAAATGTTTGCATGTTTGGTATACACATCTCTATATGGAAAAAGAGAGACTGCAAGAGCAAGAATATGCCCCGGAAGGTAATAGCACATACATTCAGAAATTTGATGAGGTATCCAGTGTAGTCATAAATTTAATTTCAGAAAGAAAGTAAAACTCTTTGTAAGTAATATTACCATGCATCAGAAATCACATGAAATTCTTTTTGGCAAAACAGAAATTGGCTGGTAACTTACAAATGTTTCTGGCTACTGGATCTAAAATATCCAAATAAGCAGATACTTTATGAAGATACAATATCGGTGTTTCCACAGAGTTTCTACATTTCTGAGAACAGTCCTGCTGAGGAAGGTTGTCCGTGGCACTGGTTTGTCAGTTCTTGGCTTCTGCTGCGTTAAGTGATTGTTTTTGCAGGTGGAAGACCTTCTTGGAAAAGGAATAGAGGAAACCAAGCTTCCTTCATGGAAATGTGACCAGAACAATAAGTACTCTTATTAGGTGACCTTCACAGTTGGTAATCTCAGCTGTAGACTGGAACAATAATCCTGGATGTATTTCCTGATATCAGAATGAGTTTCTGAAGGCTGTTAAAGAAGCAGAAATAAATTGTCTGGTTTAGTATCTCTGTCTTAGAAAGCTCCTAAATGATCTAAGGCAAATCTTTGAAAATCCAGAAATCAGGAGATATTGCTTACAGCAGAATATATGTCAGGTATTACATTATTCAAAACATTTGGGAAATCTGCAACAAATTATGAGAAAGAAATTTTAATCAGAAAAATCATGATATTTATTTAATGTATCTCAAAAGTACATGAGAAAAATTATCCAATATCTTCATCTCATGCAAACCTGTAGAGAATGGTGTAAAAATAAGGATTTGCTTTGGAAAAAGACCTGGGTTCAAATCTGAGCTCTATCACTAAAGAACTATGCCACTTTAGGCAAATTACTTAACCTCTCTGAGTCTCAGTTTTCTTATAAGTATAAAGATAATAATCATACTTTGCAGATTCTTATGAGGATCAATTAAAAAAACAGATTTAGAAAACATAGCCGAGAACCTGATATATGGCACTAAAAAAATGTTGGTTGCACATATCTCTAAATATCTATATCCTCAACATAAATTAGCAGTTATGTGAGATACATCATGTAGCATACTTCTGACCAGGGAAACAGCACTATATTATTCAAGTGATTCAAGAATTATCCATTATGTGAAGGCATTAATTAATCCTACCGACTCTTGAGGTTCAATCTTTACTATTTAGGAATTTTAAAAGGCAGTAATTAAATAGTTGGTAATTTGAAATGGGCCCTATTGGGAGTGTTTACACTGTGGAAATTGGGAGGCACTACAAATGAGGGTTTTTTTGTTTTTGCTTTTTTGACTGTTTTTGTCATAGATCTGGTTTACCAGCACACCACTGACTAAAAGAAAGGATAAAATGTGAGGGAAAGAGGAGTTGGTAGAAGCAAGTGAATTTTCCTTAATAACATATTGAAATTAATATTTGGAAATTTTTTCAAGAATATTTTTAATTGCCAGACTTCTTGGTTGATAACATGTATTCTTAGTTTTGGTTCAGGGGCCTACCTCTCCCCAAGTGCTCTGTGGATCCTCTCTTCCGACCAACACACTGGCTCTTTGCTTTCACTTTTGTTCTTCTCCAGCAAGCGCCATTCAATTTACTATGCTGGTCTTTGTAAGAAAAAGTATTTCTATGTATTATGCTTCATTCTTTCATTTATTCAACAAGTAAACATTCTGTGCCAATCTTGTGCCAGGCCCTGGGGATGCTCAAGGTGCCTAACGTAACTGATATTGGGTCCTTTTTATATGAATGGAGCATTAATGATCTAACAATCCAATGAGGTTATCCCATTTTACAGAAAGGTAAATGGAGCCTCAGAGAGGTTTAAAACTTGCCCATAATTCAAGAGCTTGCAACTAGCAGTTAGAGTTAGAGCCAGGCAAAATGACTCCAGAGTCCATGTTCTTAATCTTGATCCTTATACAGCCCCTCTTTGAGATGGAGATGAGTTAAAAATTGGCAACAAATGAATGCAATAAACTGAAGTTTTGTAAGAGTCTTTGGAGATTAAATTTCCATTTCCCTTGTTTATCCTGGCCTTACTTGGCACTCCACAATGCATGCAGTGTTAAACTTTCCAGCACGTGCTTTGCAAAACAGCCAGGGGCTTCTTACCCCAGTGAGATCTCTGTTCTCTCTGTGAAACTTGGTCAGAAATGCTTTCCAATGATGTGTTGGGGGCAAGTTTCATAAACCATTCTATAAAAAGAATAACCAGCAATACTTTCCCACCAGGGACTCTATATGTAGGCCCTTAGAGTTTTCCTGTTTAACCATTTTAGGCCCATTATATCAGATAATATTGGCTCTTATTTAATATACACCTAGTTGCTAAAATATATAATGGTAACAAGTCTAAGAGTTCTGAATATTAGACTATGGCCTAAGGCACAGAGATAGCATTCACAATTCAACACACAGTAATGAGACCTGCGAGTTAGAGGCTATTTCTCAGAAGTAATCTATTCTCTATAGTGGTTTAGAGCTGGCTAGCTCATGAGAAATAATGAACACTTAATGAACTATGATGAAATCTTTATAACATGTCACTCAGAGGTAATATTTTCATGACTAAAGCCTTGGTGACCGTCTCAGGTGGAGATCCCCAGGAAGCAGACTGAGGTGAAGATTTAATGTGCAGGAAATTCATTCAGGGCCCTTGGAATTCGTACCCATGGAATGGAGGGGAAGGAAGCAGGATGAGGCAAAGGGATAAGAGGAGCTGCTGTGTAATCAACAAAGGCTTCAGTCAATCCCCTGGGGAATTCTGGAGCTAGGATGGCTAGAGGCCCGGCCTTTAGTGGATTGGTTAGATGGTATTTGTTGGCCTGAGAAGGGAGAATGCCCATGAGGAAGGGAAGTGAGGCAAATCCTGAAGAAGCCATCTGCTGGCAGCACTCCCACAGCTGGAGTGATAAGTCTTTCATTCCTGAATGGGGTTCAGGTTGGGGCGTCATAGCACTCACTACAGAGACTAATACAGAATCCTAAAAAAGAAGAGTTAGAAACTAAAGATGACTTCTTTTTCCATCACCAACTCCAGAGGACGGGGTAATGTAAATATGGATGACCAAATGACCAACACCAGTAATTTAGACAGAATTATTCCCATGGTAGAGCAGGATGACAGACTAGTATCTAACAGCACTTTCACCCATATTTGTCTCCATAATCTGAGTTTATTATATTGAGTGACCTCCAGATTACAGTTCCTATTCCTAGCATTATTTCTCATAAACTTCATACTGATTTTTTTCCTACTTTTGTCCCTTCTGTCTGCCAGTTTAGCTCCCATTTCTGTTCTTGACTCCATGATCAGATTTGGCACTCAGCTTTATTTTCCAAGGAAGAAACATCAGTTCCCCTTTCAGTGTTCAAATAGCAAGCAGAAAAGAAAGTAGACATTTCTAAAACTGCTAAGGTGTAGATTAAGACATTACCAACAGAGAAACACGTAATTACAAATGACCGCTCCTTTCTACCAAATTCTTCGTGTGATTAAGTTCACCAGAAATGAGTTAACAGATTCCATCATAGAGAAGTGTTTAAACCAAGTTAGACGTATAATTTTTGTTTGGAATATATAAGATATTGCACTAGCAATTTTGTTGTATTATAACGCGCCTATATGACAGAATGAGTTTCTGGAAAGAAGAGTAATTATATTAAACAATGTAGTGTCTCATCATCAAACGCTTCAATAATTTTCATTATTTGTCAGTGCTGTAAGTAACATTTAATCTCATTATGTAAAAGTGTGTCTTTGGAATTTCCAAGTCAGAACAGTCATCATGCGATTGTTCAACAAATAATTGAGTACCAATTATGGGCCAGGCACTGTTCTTTGAGACTTGGGGGATAAAGAAGTGAACAAAACAAATATTCTGCTCTAATGAAGTTATAGTCTAGTGGTGGAAGGTAAGAAATAAAAACAAATAATTATGAACAGTACCAAAAAGAAAATAACCAAATAAATAAACAAACATATCAGCTATAAGACAGTGACTCACGCTTTGCACAGGACTTTTTTTTTCTCTGAGGAAGATTATCCCTGAGCAAACTACTGCCAGTCCTCCTCTTTTTGCTGAGGAAGCCTGGCCCTGAGCTAACATCCATGCCCATCTTCCTCTACTTTATATGTGGGACGCCTACCACAGCATGGCGTGCCAAGTGGTGCCTTGTCCACACCCGGGATCCAAACCGGCGAACCCTGGGCCGCTGAAAAGCAGAATGTGCGAACTTAACTGCTGCACCACTGGGCCGGCCCCTTTGCACTGGATTTAAATAGGCTGATATGATAGAGGTGGCTGCTCTAGACTGGGTAGCCTGAGAGCATTCTTTTGTGGAGTAATTCCTAAACTAATTGACAAGAAGGCATCAGCCCCTTGTGATCAGAGAGAGAGATTTCCAGGCATGGAGAACAAATACGAAGGCCTCAATGAAGGAATTTCTTTCAAAATTCAGAAAGGAAGTTAGTGTGGTTGGACCTTAGGTAACAAGGACTGGAGTGAGAAGCAGTGACGTGAGAGAATAAAGCAAGGTCGCATCACTGGGGGCTTTGTAAACCAGGATAGGCAGAAGAAAAGAAAAATGAGTAGAAGATAAAGCAAGAAAAAGAGTAAGTGGATGGAAGAAGGCAAGGAGAAAGGAGGAGGGGAAGAAGAAAGGACAAGATAGCAAATTTTTTGAGCAATTAAATTACTTCAGAAAACATAAAATCTTATTAAGGAGATAAACTGTTAATGTAAAAATAGAAAAAAAAAAAGACAATAAACAGAATTCTGAGAGAGAACTAGGCAGACTGGCTTGGAGTACTATTCCCCTTGACTGGGACATTCACAAGAGAGACCCATGACCAGAGCATGGATTTGGCTATATGTCTGAGAAGAGAAAGGCAGAAATCAGCCAAAGACACTAATCTTAAATCAAGTTACTAGAATTGTAAGATTTTGATTAAAATGGAGTTGTTTGTTTCTGGGAGGCTATAGTACAGAAACCAGATTGAGGCTAAACTCTGATTACAGGCCCAAGAAGAAGAAACAGATATACGGGTTCTGAAAGTGGCGGGTCTGAAATTCACAAAGAACAAAGGACACAAATAAAAACTGTAGAAACTCAGTAGAAAAAGAAACTACTTCAGATCAGCGGACAGAAGAAGCGATTTTCAGAGAAAGTGGATGCTGATTATGCCCAGACCAAGATGGGCTGTGTTTGAGAGGATGTGCCTCCCATCGAATGCTCTACAGGTCGTGCATCAGGGAATCAAGGGCAGTAGATAGTGTGTTGCCCAAGCTTAGCTGTGTGTGGCGTCTCAATTACTCTGAAACTCCCTTTGTGAAAGGAAGAAGTATATATTACTTTATTTTTCTTAATACTTCTATTCCTGAACAAACTACTCCTGGAAATTATGCTTTCTAGTCATCATTCACATGCATATATTTAGAAATCTTAAATATAATAAAGTTATTCACATAAGCCAGAGCCATCAAACTAGAATGTATTGTCATAGTGGACATGTCATGATTAATATCCAGTATTGTGCACTATTAAAGGGAAGGGGGCACTTTAGCAAAGTCTCATAGAAGTTAAAAGCAAACATTTTATGTAATAGAAGAGATTTGATTGAGAGCTTGCTTATTCTCTGCATCTACAGCACAAGCTACTAATGAAGTAATTGTTAGAGTCACAAAACCTATTACCTTCATTGAGCTGAGATTCATTATTCAACTCTGGCAATATGTGAAAATACTCACTTTTCTCACTGATTATTTTCATCTGTTAATCGTCTTTGGAATTGTGCTGTCTGGTTAGGCAGCTTGGTGCTTTAGACAGACTACTTGATTAAGAATCAAAACACCTGAATATAAGCCACAATTCTGGTACTTTTTTGACAGTGGAAAAAACAATGATTTCCGTGAAGGCAAAAACCATATCTGTTTTAGGAACAGTCAGTTCTCAATGCCCAGCAAGGACACGGACAATTGAAGCTGCACAATAAGTATTTGTGGTATGAATAAGTGAACGAGTGGAGGAAATCACTGAAAGTTCTCAGCTTGCTCATTGAAACCTGGCAGTGAGATATGTGTTCTGTCTACTTTGATATGTAATTAGAAGTTCCTGGAAAATTATAACTCACATGCAGGAAAATTATGTTTATTATAAATGGTGGTAAAATTCCAATTTGAGCCTCTTGATGCACAGAATATTGATTGACTTCACAGTGGCTCTCTGTAAGCCTCTTAATTGATTTTTCAGCTTAAAGGAAAAAAAGCAGAGGTAACATTTTGAAAGGACTAACTTAAAAGCCATCATTGTTTTTGCTCCATTATAATGTTATCGGAACAGAGAAAGGACACAGATGATTTAAATGGTACATAATCCAACAGCCATACGTACTTGGCATTGATACGTGTTTTTGTACTTTTATTTGAGTAAAGGGGTGTCTGGTGTTCTGGTAACTGAACTAAAACAAAATAATGAAGTCACAGTGACAATATCTGGCTCAGGATTTCCTCATCTAAGGTTCCTCCATTTAAGGTCCCTGCACCTTAATGGGTACAGAGTGACATTGCTCTGGATCTGTGTCACCCTTTTTCTCCCCTGAATGAAGAAACCCATTTATTTAACAGAAGTCAATGGAATACTTACTGGGTGACTGATACAGGAGAGAAATATGAATGAGTTCAACACAGTTGAATGGGAGAAATAGACACAGGCAATATCCACATTACGATGTAATAGCAATTAAATTAGAGCCCCTTACTATCTCCCCAGAGATAACTTTGCCTCCAGTGACATAGGGAATGGGAAGCTATGAGGTGGGAAAGCATTGTCTGCTCTTTTTTTCAACTTGTTGTCTAACTGGAGAGTTTCAACTGCTTTTCTTTAGAATACTTAAGTAATGGAAAATAAAAATGAAATAATAACAGAAATCTCCTTCCAATTGCCTTTAGGTTTGAGGAATGTAGTTAGGTGAAACTGTTCGTCATCAGGATGATTTTGACATTGACTATATTTTGGCTCTGTAATACGGCTCCTGACTTTTTCAGTGCTTGGCCCTGACAAGTTTCTGGTTCAGTAGTGGGGATGGCTGCCAAAGACCCGGCACAAGGCAATAGAAAACCTCAGGGGATTGAGAACTTATGGTGTACTAAATTTAATTTGACAGCATTCAGAATAGACCAAAGTCATTAACTGTAAATATATATTACCAGGCAATTTAGACCTATCTACCTAGTTCACACACTCAGTCTACTGGATTTTCCAGGTAACAGTTAGTTACATTAACCACCCAGCTCTAGTTAAATCTGCATCAACATCTGGGGTGGTCTAACTACTTAGCAAACCTGAAAAGACAACTCTCATAAATCTTGGAAAGTTCCTTTCTAACAGATACAGAATCCTAGTAGTAACTTCTCTGCTTTAGTAAAGAAAAAATTCTTGTTATCTTAACTATTGTTTTTGTCCCTGTGTTTTCTTTGGGTAGATAATAAATGGTATAATTGTTTTAGTTTCAATGAGCCATGCAATTTCTAAGGTCTCATCCTCCTAAGAAAGATAAATTCATTGAAGGGCAGTCACTTTGTTTTCCTGCATGATGAGGCTACCATTAGTTGTTTAAGATTAAATTACCCAAAGAACTCTTCCACAATGGAAATTAACCCACAATACATTATCGCAACACCTGTGATCTTGGACTGTCTATTAGAGTGGGGTCAATATTAACAGAGAAAAACAAGACAGATACAAAACTTACTTTATGGAGAAAACTTAAATAACAATAGTGTGCAGATAATAATAAATTGTATTTTGCATGCTAAAATCATATTTAAAACACAAAACATTCACTCACCAGTATTTTTAAAAATGTAAGCCATCATGCTTACATTTATTGATGTATGCATTTATTATGCATACATCATACATCATTTCATATTTATTAAATTATTTATTGCAAGCAACATGATCAGATGGGGACATGTATGTCATAGACTCAAGAAATTAAGCAATTTTTTTAGGATTTAATTACATAGGTAGAAGGAGATAAATGGATGTTTTCAAGGCTGAACTTAAATGAAATTAGCTCATATTTACTCAGTCCAGCCTTGAAGATCCAAAGAATCTTTATTGTACCTAACTAGGTTTTCTAATTTTTGTCTTTTAGACCTATGCCTTCTGTCTAATAATTCTGTATTTTACTGTTGAAATTTAAAAAATCACCCATTAATCTTTGAATGAAGGCTTTCAAAGTTACTGCATTAGAGTTTTCATTTTAAGGATGATAAAAGAGGCAGAATTATTCTAGAAGATTTAGTCATAACCAAAGCAGAAGTCAGGAATGATCACAGGGAAACATTTCTCTGAGGATAATTTAATTGCATTACTAAAAGTGTGGGAATCCATACACCACCAAGACGATTAGGAAAGTGGTTATTAACTAAGCCATTGTCTGAAACCCACTGAATCACCAGTCCCTTTGAAAAGTGATTGGTCTTGCTTTTCCAAACATGGGTTTTAAAATTTAAGAGACGCTCCAAGCAGCAGAGCTAAAAGATAAAAAGAACACAGACCTTGCATGGGTCTAGATTTCTCTTCATAGTCAAAGGAGTGAGGTAAGATATCAAATCTTTGCTTTCATAATTTTAAGAACCAAAATTAGTCGACTCTGCAGGATCAACTGTCAACATCACCCTAAATGTAGATCAGTGAGTTGAACTAAAGCAGGAGTTTTCACATCTGAGGACAAGAGATTATATACTTTCATGGGTTGCACTATAAAACAATATTACAGTTTAATTTTATAATCTTTTCCCCTGATTTAGAAAAATATCAACTTAGTTACTTAGTTTTACTACATATTAAAGTTATTAGACTTTTAAATGGAAATTATCTGGTTGGATAAATAGGAAAGCTCTGTTGTCATCAGATCTTTACTGTAGTATTTTCACTACTACATTAAGTAGACATTACATTTGTTTTCATAATAAGGACCTAGTTCACTGACTCCAGTCCTGGGTCTCTCATGGTCCGGAGGACCCACTCCCTTGCGTGGAGAACAGCACAAGGGTTGAGGCCATCTTGTTCATTAACTCATTCAACTACATCATTACTGCAAGTGACTCATTTGGACAAGCAAACAATTTTGGTTTTTATAAACAACTGCTCTGAGAAAAAATAAGTTCTGTTATAGATATTTATAAATCTATATTTTTTATTTTGAATCTTAATATATAAGTAAATACTATAGAATTCACTCAACTACTCTTCTGATTGAGCAATACCAACTAATTATTCTTATTATGATTGTTACCTAGAAAGTCGTTTTAATGCTAACTTTCACAACTTATTTTCTAGATATTTCATCTGAAAATGAGAACTATAATTCTTCTTGTGCTGCTGGGAGCCACAATGTCAGCCCCGGTAAGTGATTTCGTGGTACAACTGAAATCATTGTGTAAAACCTTTAAGAAATCCTTCTTTTACCATTCTTGTTTTTGTTTGTTTGTTTTAGCTTATCCCACAGCGCCTTCTGTCCGCAAGCAACAGCAACGAGGTTGGTTTAAATACTTAAAACAATCTCCTGTGTTTTGGTTTTTTAACGTAAACTCTGTGGGGAACAGATAAAAGCCTTCCATTGATTTATCCTGCAGCCTATCACTAGGTCTCCCATCCGAATACATTCCCAACGCTCATGTTTGTTTTGTATACCAGGTGATTTCTAGAATATTATTTTGCCTCCCTTGTTTGATTATAAATTCTTTAAAGGCAGACACAGCATCCTGCATTTTTTTGTTGTTGTTCTAAAAGCATCTAATACAAGTGTATATAGGGGTTTAAGAGCATCAAATGACTAACTAAATGCCTGGAATGAGCTCAAGTTGTGCAATCTCAGACTCAGCAAGGGAGAGGCAGTTAAACCCCAGCCTCTAACCACTGGACTTTTGTACAAGCTCAGTGAGAAAACAGCTCACCTCTGACAGGAAACTATGATCAGTCAGCTCTGACTTGTGCTATTTGTACTAAACATTGTTCTTAATAGTTTTAGCATGTGTAGTAACCTTGTTTTCATGTTATCTTTCCTTTTCTAGCTACTTCTGAATCTTAATAATGCTCACCTTCAGCCTCTACAGCTTCAGGTACCTCTATTTCAATAATCATTTGAAGAATATTCCTCTACTGCTCGTTTCTTATGGTTTTGTATGAAAACAAAATGTTTTGATTCCATTTCTAAAAACTTCAATTTTTAAAATTATGAATTTGTTCTATGTGTTCTAACAACCATTTGTTTGAAGGTTAAAGTTAAAACTGTTGTCTGATTAACATTTATTTATTGAGAACTTGGTCTATACCAGGCACAAATTCTCACAACTATGAGCTAGTTAAATTAACTTTTTTATACAAAGTCATACTCAGCTAACTGGTTAAAAAAAAATGAAACCAGTTTGGCAACTGCAGAAACTGTATTCTTTATCCACCTCATTCTGCCCCATTTTTCTCGCGACCATAGGGAATTCAGCACAGCTCGTACTATTTGCACAGCTCATAGCATGCCAAGATGCTGTCCTTTTTTATAAAGCAAGAATGGAAATATAGAAATTATCTACATTTTGTCTCCTTCTTGCTCAGGACTGATTTAAAATGAAAGAGAAATGCTTCCTTTCTTTCATGTCCTTCCAGGGCCCATTTAATTCATGGATTCCTCCTTTCTCTGGAATTTTACAACAGCAGGCGCAGGCTCAAATTCCAGGACTCTCCCAATTCTCTTTATCAACCCTAGACCGGTTTGCTGGACTGTTCCCAAATCAGATACTTTTCCCAGCCCAAGGCACCCAGGTGAGACAGCTGGACCCGTCACAGCCTCAAACACCACCACAGACGCAGCAAGGCCCTAATCAAGTAAGTCGGGCCTCTTCCGTCTTGTTGTTCTGAGGAGAGATAATGTGTGTTGAATGTGAAAATGCATATGTATCAGCTTTGAAAAAAGACAGGAGTTATTGAGCAAGAATTCTTTCTCACAGTGTGTTTCTACCATCACTGGAAGTACTTTATTTTTTGATTTCTAACATGAAAAATGCCATTTAAATCAGCCATTCTAGGATCACAGCCACAAATCAAGTGTTAAAACGTTTCTTGGAAAAGGTAATTAGGAAAATTTTATCTTAAAAAAAGGCAATTTGCATTAATGATGATGCATATAATAGATGACCTTTTGTTGTCATAGAAGTCTGCTAATGCAAATTATAAGTTTACATGGCTAGGTCCAAGGAAAACAGCTCTGGAGTCAAGTATAACTTTCTATGATGCCTTTTTTTGGCAGGTTATGCCCTATGTGTTCTTCAAAATGCCTCAAGAGCAAGCACAGGTAAGTGAATAGAATACCATCACTCCTAGACAGAGATGGCTACATACACACTCCAGTGAATGCTTTCTTTTATATTTGTACTTCTAACTCCTATATCAAGGCTATAAGAACCCCAAAAGCAACATCACTGTCTGGACACCACCACTGCTGGGCTGACATCAGTTTGTTAGGGCCACTTAATAACTCCTGAAGAAAGGCCAGCTGAGGAGAGTTCCCAGGACCCCTGAGTTTCCAGGCCATTACTGTACTGGGAATAAAGGAGCTTAGTAAGCAGTGGGTCACATCCTCTCCATATTTCAAGTGTTGGCATTTGAAAACAACTCAAGAGAAATACCATGGGCTGACTTTGCCCAACCTTAAATTTTGTTTCAGAGGGAGAAGCATTAAACTGACAAAATATGATATGTAATGATAAGAAACTCTTGCCCACATTATTTGGCAGTTAACGAAATTTTGTTCTAAACATTTCCAAGTTCTTATATATTTTCAATTTAATTCCATATTACAATCAAATGGTTGTAATTTCCATTAAATGAGAGAATCTTAAAAAAATGAATGTATACTAGTATAATTATATGAGTAATATAGAGAACTCTCTCAAGATTAGGCTAATTAATTTTATAATATCCTGGGTTCAAAGAAATAAGGATATAGATAAATTATATTATTCACCAACAGATTATTGACCATTTCACAAAAAGTTATGCCACTAGGCTATACTATAATTATAATTATATAATTTTGTCCTACCCCCATTACAAAGCAAAAGCTCCTTCTAGACATTATCTCATTCTATGCCATAGCATTTAGAGGGTTAGACACATGACGAGTGGAATTACTTCATTTTAAGGATCAGGAGCTAAGTCTTAATGAGAGTAAATTCCCAATCCTAATGAAAGTAAATCGCTGAGTTGGAATATAATTCTTCACCCTTCCTTTAACCACTAAACCAGTGGTTCTCCACCTTGGCTTTGCATTAGGATCTCTGGTGGTAATTTTGAAGATTACAAATGTCTGGGCCCCCTGCCCACACTTAATCAGTCAAAACCCCATGAGTAGATCCCAACTACGATTGTCTGCTAAAAGGCTCAATAGGTAATTTTGATTCCTAGCCAGGATTAAGAACCATTGCACGAAATATACTTCTTCTCAAACCATAGTTGATGTTTTTTTAATTCTTCTGTCTAATATAGGCTCTTATTTAATTATGCAAGGAAACAAAACAGCATACAAAACTCTATGTAAGTGCTATGATCCCCATTTTCTGTAGACACACAAAGATGTAAGTGAAAGCCAATGCATGATAATGTGAGTGATGAAGTAGCAGGTGATTTTATTTGCTCTTTGCCTACTTTTGGATTTTCCAAGTATTCTAAAATGGATATGAGTTGTTTTAATAAAATGGCAATAATTAAAGGCAATACATTCTTGACAATTCATTTATTACGATAGAACTGCTAACACAACATCCTGCAGAATGCTGATTCTCAAAAAAATATAGGGAAAATGTTTCAGAGGCTAGTCTTTTCTTAGATATTCAGGAAGTAATTTGTATATAAAGCCTGAATATAAGGTCTAAAATTTGTATATAAAGTCTAAGGTGCCGTTTTAAAAAAGCCTTTTATTTAGTTGAACCCACCGCTTCCTGAATGTGTTTGACCAAGCAACTCTGAAATAAAGTCCCATATCATGTGCTGTATAAGTTGCTCCTAAAGTTTGGGAAGGACTGCTTTATGCATTCTTTTGTTCATAAAATTGCTAGATATAAATCAGCTTTAAAATAATATTAACATTAGAAGTTTTTTTTTTTTAAAAAAAAAAGAAAAGCCTACATTGATCTTAAGGAAGCTCTTACACAATTTTCTGTTTACAAATAGATGCTTCAATACTATCCAGTTTACGTGCTTCTGCCCTGGGAACAAGCTCAGCAGACAGTCGTGCAGTCGCCTCCACAAATAGGACAGCAGCTATTCGAGGAGCAGGTACTGCAAGTGTTTGACTTTAATCTGACTAGTTCCATCTGGGAACAGAGAAGATACAGTAAATTTTCAGAGAAGAGAATACATTAGTATGTTTAGTGCAGAAAGTCAACAGCTTGAAGTGGTGATCGTGAAAGGATAAAGTGCTTTCTCCTAACGTATCACTAGTTTGGAATTGCTTCTAAGCTGGATTTTAAAAGAATGAAGTCAGTGAGTGGACTACAATAAAATCAGAAGCTAAAAGCTGAATCATCTTGGAAAATAAAGTTTTCTAACTTTTAAAAATCTACCAGCTTCCCTCTTATCATATATACATGTGGTTATTATTTAAAAAGTAAATAAAAATAAATACGATGATGAAAGTTACCTATAATCACTAGATCTTGAGATACAATTAGATATTATATTGAGTTTTGTAGACTTGCAACAAATTTTTAGAATTCTAATGTAAATTCAGGTGGCTCATACATAACTAGATTTCTTTTAGTTAGAATGGAAAAAAAATTTAATAGTTTATTGCCACTTTAAAATTTGCCAAATCAAATGAGAGAAAACTGAAAATTTTGCTTTAAATGACTGCTAGTAGCCATTCCAATTAAGTCATGTTAATTTCGAGAGAGAGAGAGAGAGAGTTTTAACCTAGAAATCATATGGTGTTAAAAAGATGCTTGGTTTGGTAATTTAACAACAATTTTTACCACTTAGAGCACATGAACATTCAAAAACCCATTTAGTATAACATAAAAATATATATAATTTTAAGTAATCATTCATCATAAAATTGTGACAAAAATCATCAGAGCAAATCTAATGTGTTTTTCAAAAATCTGACAGATGCCATTCTATACTCAATTTGGATATATTCCACAACAAGCAGAACCCGTAAGTAAATGCATACTTTTCATTAAAAAATAAAAACTAATTTTTGAAACTACTTGCTTCATAACCTATTAATCTACCAGTGCCCTTTAGCCAAAACCTACCAGGAACACACCCCTAGTTGAACAAAGTTGAATTTATCCACTCATTGCAACAACGGAGCACACACACCATGGGGAACTGTGGAGTGTCTTAATAGGAAGATACTGAAATGACTTCTCTAAGAGTCTCGGCTTGTGTCAGGTGATTTTGGGGAGAGTTCAAGGAGTGATGGTTCACTCTGGATTGAGTGTCCTCAAGAAGTGGTGAGTAGTTCCATGACTGTGTAACTTAACATTTCTTACCTAGAAGGTAAGAACAGTGGAGGGAGGCAAGGGCTGTGATTGGTAAAGAAGCAAGAGTTACTCAGATTGGCCATGGTATGAGGATGCCCAGTATTTTCATGGCTTGCACAGCAACCTCGTTGTAGACAAGATTACAGAGTGGTCTTGTTTTTGTCGCACTTCATAGTGTTCACAGGCAACTTTGTCTAATGTTGGTTTTCTGTAGGTAGAACTGTTAATGTTCAGCAGAACACCAGGGCCTAGCAGAGACTGTAAGGCAAGCTCCTGACATCACTGAAGGAGGGCTGTTGTGTCAGGCCAGTTTCCTGATGTCAGGAGTTACTTTTCTCTTTCTCAAATCTAAATCATTACTTTTGTTTTTAAGACACTAATATAGGAAGCTGGGAAGTGTTTAACTATCTTGGGTGCAAAATAATATATTTTACAGATTAATAATTTAGACGTTTTTAAACTTTCCAATTTTTCAGGTTATACCAGGTGGACAGCAGCAACTGGCCTTTGATCCCTTCTTCATAGGCACAGCTCCTGAAGTTGCTGTGATGGTAAGATTCCTTATCATACTTTGTTAGCTACCAGAAACCAGCAACTGACAACCTTCAGGTTCCTGCACTATTGTTCATTTTAAAGAAAACTTTATTATTATTATTCTATCAACAGTTACTACCTTTTCCCCCTGTAACCCTTCACCAATCAAGATTCAATTTACTCAGCTCATCAAATATTTACTGAGGGAACAGTATATGCCAGATACTCTTCCTAGTCCATTCATTTAAAGGCAGGTACAAGAGATATCCATGTTGGCTGGTATATATGTATAGTCTTTCTAAAACAATGATTATAATCTACAAAGTTAATAAAGGTATTTACTTCTTAAATAAATTCCTTGCCTTGCATCTCAATTCTGTTGCTTGATATTCTTCCCAGTTTTGACCTTGTGCTTAAACCTGTAACCACTTTGTTTTCTTTCTCATTCTCTATAGCCAGCAGGGGGAGTGATACCAAATTTACAAAAAGAAATGATAAACTTTAAGCATGTCAGTGCAGGAATTCTCACTCCTTCAACTTCACAACAAAAACCCAGCACAACAAATTCTTTCGCTTCTGCTATAGACCCAACTATCACCCCAGAGTTCATGGAAAAGCAGGTAGAGTAATCGAAGATTCACTTCATGCAGGAAATTGATGGCTAATAGAAAATATAAAGTTAGTGCTTAATTTATTGGACTTGGTCATGGAAATAACGAGAGACTTAATGATATAATAGAATGTCCTTTTCTCACTAGGCCAAGACTGGTAGCCTAAAGGAACCGTAAGATGTTGTCCTAATCATTCAGAGTTTTTGGTAGGTATTTGCCAAGAGGCATGCATTAAGTACCATGACATACCATAAATTAAAAGAAAAAAAAAACTTTCAGGGGAAATAATGAAGAAGTCTTATTAAAAGGAAAACAACGAGTTAGTGCTTATATATCCCTACAAAGCAAATAATAATTATGAGACTCTAGCAATTTTTAAGAAATAAAAGTAAATTTTTGACAATCATGTCAGCCTAGGCCATAAAATTGGTGTACATCTGAAAACAAAAATGGTAAATATACTAGGTCCATATAAAAGACATTTTACAGACACTACATACAGAGTCACTTCTCCCAAATCACTGCTTCACTTTGCACGCTAGAAGTCGTAATGCCGAAAGATCTGTATTTAGATTGGAATGAAATAAAGTCTCAAAGTGATACAAAAAATTGCACAATGACATGGAAATTTAAAATTCCATGGCCTTTATATCAAACAAAACCTTGATTAATTAGCTGTCCTATTGAGCTTGGTTGGCTGTGAGGCCAGGGTCGGCGTTTGATAGGCCCACTGGGATGGCTCCAAGAAGTAAAAAATACACATTAAAAAACAAATAATTTGACTTGAAAGGAAAACTAAAAGAAACGTTTTTGACATCTCCTCTCTGCTGCCTCTGAGTCTCTTCTGATTCCTTCTTCTGTGAAAATGAGTACTTAGGATTCTCCAATGAAAAAAATTCTCTAAAAATACAAGTAGAAGTGAATACAATGAGCAGCTCTTTAGAAAAGTCCCTCCTATAATGTAACGTTTTGTATAATGCAAGTCAATATAAGTTATTTAACAGAAATACCAAAGGGATTTCAGTCTGGTATGACCTCATACCTTATGGCATCAATGCCAGCAGAATTAAAGTTTTCTATTTCTTTATTAAGCAATTTAGAAAATATCTAGGAAATTTTAAACAAACAGTCTAATCGTATTAAAATACTCTTCTATCTTATTTTTCAGAGGACAGGATGTGGCGGTGCCTTGGACATCATTTTAGGCTATTTGCTTCCACAATGTTAGTATCAGTCATCTGAAATATACAAAATTTCTTAGCTCTTCTCTTGAATTTCTTTTTACTTATAGTTTTACACTCTTTAACAGGTTATAGAAAAATAATACAACCATTTAATAAGTCCTGTCTTTACAAAATTATATTGCTTTTCAAATATTCTATCATTGCATAATCTGGAAAGTAACAGCAATGAGAATAAAGCTAACATCACTGAATCAATTGGATAATTGAATTAATAAAGGATGGCTCTGGAAAATAATGTCATTCATGAGAATAAAGATATACTGTCATTGGAGTTGTGAGTTTGGTGATTGGGACTGATGAACCAAAGTCTATACCTAATGACATCATCATTTCCCCCAGGCCCACTCAGCTCGGTTCCTTCTGAGGTATTCCCTAGTAGAGTCATAATTATTGGTGTCAGATATCACAAAGTGCATGCTCCCAATATGACACAGCTATTTAGAGAGATGGCTCTCTTCATCCCAAAAGGTAGATCCCCAGGAAGATGTTTGATGGTCTGAGGAGGCAATATCCTATTCAGAATGAGGCATCGATTTTGGATTTTATCAGATCTGGTTTTCAAATTGGTTTTGAACCTTCAGCAAATTACTTAACCTGTCTGAGTCTCAGTCACCTCAAATGTAAAACAGAGACAACAATACCTACCTTTTAGAATTTCTTGAAAGGACTACTTGAAATAACGCATGTAAGCTACCCAGCTCATATAAAGTACTCAGAAAATGTTAATTTTCCCCCTTTCACTTGTAACTACGGACCTTCAGCTGAAATTCTGAGAAAATAGGAAAATTCACATTCAATACATTTTACATACAATATATTCGTATGTAGATGTGTGTTGACATGTGTGTATGAAAGAAAAAGTAAATGAGTGGGTGAATAAATGAATATGTATTAGGTGGTGTGAAATTAATTTGGTTAGTATTCCAGGCTTTAAAGTTGATCAACGTTCCTAGAATCTTACTTTTTCCAGCATTTAGTAACTTTACAACTCTGGAATTACCTTATGGAAGAATAACACAATAATCACCTATTCTACTTTCATTTTATACTGTATCCTTTTCACCTAAATTGATGAGTTGAATGAATATAATCCTGCGAAATTGACTGACCTTTTAATCTTGGATATAACATAGAGAGTCAAACACCAAGATTTCTGATAAAACACAGGTATTCAGCACTTAAGAACATTGTGTCGGGGTGAGCCCAATGGCGTAGCGGTTAAGTTCACATGCTCCGCTTCAGCGGCCTAGGGTTCACCAATTCAGATCCCAGGTGCATGAAGCCATGCTGTGGCAGGCATCTCACGTGTAAAATAGAGGAAGATGGGCATGGATGTTAGCTCAGGGCCAATCTCCCTCAGCAATAACAACAACAACAGAAAGAACATGTGTCCCCAAATTCTAAGAGTTCACCAGGTCATTGAAAAAATTACAAGTAATTCACGCCGAGTGTTTAGAATACATTCTAGAACTTAGCAAGTGTTCAACTTTTCTCTTGACGGAGGAAGAGAAAGAGAGTGGTCAGAGACTAAAGAGGAGAGATGAGCACAACATAGTTATTCTGTCCCAAGGTTCAATGGAGGGAAAAGCAGAACTCAGGGAAAATTGAGAAAAAAACCCAAGCATTAAGCTATAATCAAGTCAAGAGTTTGGCAATATTAGGGGATATAATAAAAAATACTTTGAAAAACATGGGGATTATACAAATACACTATTAATATATAAAAGCATAAAATGGGTATTACATAAATAAAAGAATGCAATGATAAACATTGAGAAGTGACTTGAAGAATTAAATATTTTGTTGAAAACCTTCATATAGAACTAAGCATGCTGAATTTAGTTCTTTATTCCAGGCATTCTAACAAACCTTATTACTCTGAATAGTTTTTACAGATCCAATTGAGTGATTCAGTTTAAAAAACAAATTCCCTAATCCCTGACTGTTCAGTACCCAATCTGTTTCAGGAAGATGTTAAGTCTTGCTAAGGTATTCTTGAGCAAAGACTATGCTTAAATACCTGAATACTATAATCACTATCAATAAAAGTCTACATTTCCAAAATATTTTATAAAAGAGCTTTAAACACTATCATTTTTGCTACCAGCTTTAGGAAGGCAAGTACGTATGGGTTTTGGAAACATCAGCAGAATACATACCAAGAACTATGTTTTGTTTGCTTGTTTGTCTCAACCCTGGCATCTCAAGCTCTCACTTCCAGGCCAGTAAATGAAAGGCAAAGCAGAAAAAGTAGCTCAATTTTGAACAGGTTTGACCAGAAAAATTCCATATAGAATAATTTCTCTAAAATCAACTTTGCTTAGATTTGGTAATTCATAATATAGCTTCAAAATTTTCCCTACCAACCTTCTCCGCGAGGTGTTTCCTATCTAAATGGATTATAACAGCATGAGTTCAAGATTGAAATGTAGAGTCTATGCATGACCTCACCTCCAATATTACTATATGCAATCTTTCATCATAGTCTAGTAACACTTTTTTTTTAAAGATTTTATTTTTCCTTCTTCTCCCCAAAGGCCACCAGTACATAGTTGTATATTTTAGTTGTGGGTCCTTCTAGTTGTGGTATGTGGGACACCGCCTCAGAAAGGCTTGATTAGTGGTGCTATGTCCACACCCAGGATTCGAACTAGTGAAACCCTGGGCCCCCGAAGCAGAGCATGACCACTTGGCCACGGGGTCGGCCCCTAGTAACACTTTTAAATGCGTAGACTGTGTGTGTAGTTCAATGAGTTCTATTTATATATACATATATACTTATTTACATATACATATAAATGTACATATCTTGTAACCATCACCCTTATCAAGGTCCAGAACATTCCCATCACACCTACGAAGTTCCTTCCTGCTCTTTTCCAGTCAGTCTAGCCTCCCCCACTCTCCGGCCAGGCTACTACTATTTTTCTTTATTTCTATCAACATATATTAATTTTGTCTGCTCTAGAACTCTATATAAATTAAATCATACGCTACATATTCTCCTGTGTCTGGCTTCTTTTACTCAACATAATGCTTTTGTGATTATCCCTGTTATTGCTTCAGTTGTATGTTACATTGCATGAATGTACCACAGTTTCTTTATCCATTCTCCTGTTGAAGAACACATGAGCTGCTTCCAATTAGTGACCATTAGAAATACAGCCACTGTGACCGTTCCTGTACAACTCTTTTCGTAGACATGGTTTCATTTCTATTGAGTAAACCAAGAGGTGGAGCTGAATCAGAGGGTAACTGTATAAGTAACTGCTAAGTAGTTTCTAATGCGACTGTACCATTTCATACTCTGATTAGCAATGTATAAGAATGCCACTTCCTCTACCTGCTAGCCAACACTTAGAATTATCTCTTTTGAAAAAAATGAGTTTTGTAAGTTCCTCTTCTGCCACACATCCCTTAAAGGTTAACCTTTACAGAGTTTGACTTCCATCCCCTATTTGCTCTCTCAAAAATTGCTGCATGAACATTTCCATTGCTGTGACTTTAATAAGATTTTATAAATAACCACTGACTCATAAAACTATATCTCAGCCTAATCTATTAAATAATTGTCTATATCTAGCCTGATATATTAAATAGTTCACAATTGTCTGTCCTTTTAACTTTATCTTAACAAGTATGAAGAGACATCTCATGGTTTTAGCTTGCATTTTCTTGATGACTAATAATATTTTTTCTATGCTTATGGGACATTCATATGTCTTCATTTTTGAAAGTTACATTCGAGTCTTTTGTTTATTTTCTTATGATTGAATTGTAAGAGCTTTTTATACATTCTGGATGAAAGCATTTTGTCAAATAAACGTATTTTGAATGCTTTTCCCAGTAGTAGCTTGTCTTTCCATTTCTTGATGGGGTTTTGAAGAGTAGAATTTAAAAATTTTTTTGCATTTCAATTTGTCAATTTTTTGAAGATTACTGTTTCTTGGGTCCTATTAAATCTTTACATACTCCAAAGTAATAAATATATTTTCCTATGTTTTCTTACCGAATTTTTAATGATTTAGCTTTTACATTTAGGTCTGTAACTATTAATTTTTATGTAGAGTATGAAGATAGGGTCAAGGATAAATTTTTTCCGCACAGATACTTAGTTGATGTTACACAGCATCATTTCTTTAAAAGACTAACCTTTTCTCATTGAATTGCCTTGGAACTTACTGAAAATCAGTTGTCCTTACGTTTCTGCATCTGTTTTTGGACTCTATTCTGTCCCATTTAACTGTTTTTTCTGTTTTTGCGTCAATACTACATAGTCTTGATTACTATAACTTTATGTCTTTTGCATTTCCATATATTTTAGAATCAGTTCATCAATTTCTGCCCTGCTCGAGTTTTAATGGGATGGTGTTGAATCTCTAGATCAATTAGGAAAGACTGGGCATCTTAACAATACTGAGTGTTCCAATTCATGAACATGGAATATATTTATTTAGGTCTTTTAAAATTTATCTCTGAAATATGTTATGGTTCTCGGTGAAGAGGTCTTGCAATATTTGTTAAATTTATTTCTAAATATTTTATGTTTTTAAATTTCATTTTCCATTTTTTAGCATATAGAAATGCAATTGATTTTTGTACATTGAACTGGTATGCTATGATCTTGCTAAACACATTTATTAGTTTCCATAGTTGCTTTGTAGATTCTATATCATTTTCTATCTTTAAAAAAGGAATGTTTTCTGGAAATAGAAATAATTTCATTTGTTTGTATTTAATCTATAAGTTTTTAATTATTTTTCTTACCTTTTGCACTGACTAGGGTATCCAGTGTAATGGTGATTAGAAGGAATAAAAGTGGACACACTTGCATTGTTCCTGATATTGGAGAGACAGCATTCATTATTTCACAATTAAGTATCATGTCAGCTGTACATTTCCCATAAATTACCTTTATCAGATTGTGCAAATTCCCTTTTATTCCTAGATGGGTGAGAATTTCTATCATGAATCTTTATCATGACTTTTGTCAAATGATTTCACTGCATTTACTGAAATGACAATATGAATTTTCCCTTTGAGTTGGTTAATGTGGTGAATCACATTGTTTAATTTTTTAATGTTTAATCAACCTTTCACTCCTGGAAAAAAAACACCAATTTGTTGTAATGCAGTATCTTTTAAGATATTGCTGGATTCAATTCACTAATATTTCATGAATGATTTTTACCTGTGTTCATGAATGCTATAAGGAATTTTCTTTTCTTATAATGTCCTTGGCAACTTTAATATTGGAGTTTTGCTGGT
This sequence comes from Equus przewalskii, assembly GCF_037783145.1. NCBI lineage: Eukaryota > Metazoa > Chordata > Mammalia > Perissodactyla > Equidae > Equus > Equus przewalskii. The sequence goes on along the minus strand of NC_091833.1, from coordinate 64,599,495 downwards.
TTCATAAAATTAGTTGGGAAATGTTCTGTTCTTCTGTAAGAGAGTTTGTGTGTTACTGGCGTTATTTCTTCTATAAATGTTTGATAGAACTCACCAGTGAAGTCATTGAGCCTAGAGCTTTCTTTGGGGAAATATTTTTAATTATACTTCAATTACTTTATTAAATATAGGGTTATCTCAATTTTTTATTTCTTCTTATGTTGGCTTTAGTAAGACTGTCTTTCAAAACACTTGTTCAGGGGCCTGCCAGTGGTGTAGTGGCTGAGTTTGCGTGCTCCACTTCAGTGGCCCAGGGTTCACTTGTTCAGATCGCGGCCATGGACCTACCCACTGCTTATCAAGCCATGCTGTGGCAAGCGCCCCACATATAAAATAGAGAAAGATGGGAATGGATGTTAGCTCAGGGCCAATCTTCCTCAGCAAAAAGAGGAGAATTGGTGGCAGATGTTAGCTCAGGGCTAACCTTCCTCAACAACAATAAAACAAACAACCCCAAACAACTTGTTCATTTCTCTAAGTTGTCGAATTAATAGACATAAAAATATTTTTCATGCCACCTTATTTTCCTTTGAATGTCTGTCTTATCTGTAATTATGGTCTCTCTCCATCTTTCCTCATATCAGTAATCTCTACTTCCTCCCCTTTTTTCTTTATCAATCTGGTTAGGAGTTTGTCAATTCTATAGCAAACAAAAAAAAGTTAGGCTGTTGATTTTTTTTGTTTGCTGAGTTTTTATTTAATTGATTTCCTTTTTTTAAAATTTCTTTTCTTCTATTTACCTTGGGTTTAATTTGGACTTCTTTTTCTAGCTTTTTAAGGTAAAAGCTTGAACAGGGGTCAGCCACCTTTTTTTTAAGAGCCAGATAGTAAACAGTTGAGGTTTGTCATCCATAGGGTCTGTTGCAACTACTCAACTCAAACGTTGTAGAGTGAAAGTAGCCAGAGATAATATGTCAATGAATAGGCATAGCTGCGTTCCAATAAAAGTTCATTTACAAAAACAGACATGAGCCATATTTGATCTTCAGGTTATAATTTGCCAAGCCCTGGCTTAGATCACTGATTCTAAACATTTCTCCTCTTCTTACATAAGCATTTCAAAGCTATAAAATTCTTTCTAATCATTCCTTTTTTTTCAACTCATAGGTTACCGAGAAATCTGTTGATAAATATCTAAATATTTGGCGATTTTCAACACTTTATTGTTATTGATTTGTAATTAAACCCATTGAATTCAGAGAACACATTCTATATCATTTTATTCCTTTCAAATTTATTTGACTAGTCTATGGCTCAGACTGAGGTCTGTCTTGGTGAGTGTTTCCTGTGCACTTAAAAAACAATGAATATTTGGAAGTTGCTGAGCCCCATGTTGTACAAATATCCATTATATCAACTTAGTTCATTGTTTCATTCAAATTTTCTATATTTTATCAGTTGAAAGCAGATGTGAAAATCTCTGACTGCAATTGTTGATTTGTTTTTTCTCCCCCACTTCTGACAATTTTTGCTTCATATATTTTGAAGCTCGGATTTTAGGTGCATACACATCTGGGAGTCATGTTTTCTTGAGAAATTGATCTATTAATCATTATGACATGACTCTATCTCCAATAATATGCTATGTTTTGTACCTTACTCTGTCTAATATTAACAGATGTAGGAGAGGAAGACATTTTCTCTACCCACTCTAGGTCCTTCTGGCCAGGCTACAGATTAAATTCACATGAGACAGAATAACAGAAGAAAATTGAACAAAGCTTTATAACATGTATACATGGGAGAGGTTCAGGAAAACTGAGCAACTCACCAAAATGGCAGAAACTCTCACCTTAAATACCACCCTCAGCTAAAGACAAAGGAGGATTTTGGGGGTGGGGGGAGTCAGTTTTGGGAGATTATCAGAAAAGCACAGTAAACAAGAGGAAGATTATTATGCAAGATTAAAGTCCTTGCATTCCACATTGATACATTGATAAGCATTTCTAGAGCTAAGGTTGTCTTCCCTTCTTCCTGGTACAGAGAAGGAGACACCTTTACAGATGGAGATTTCCCTTACAAATGTAAAAGTCTCTTACAAAGGGTAACTTCTACTTTTCAGAGTTTCTCTCATGTCTGCAGTTTTTGAAAGTAACCAGCCCCAAATAATCCTCATGTCAAAGAGACATATCTTGGGGTGGCTAATTCTAATCCCATACACAGACATACCAGCTTCTTATGCTTAGTGTTTACATGACATATCTCTACCATGCTTTTACTTTCAGCATGTGTCTTTAAATTTTTAAAGTATGTGTCTAATAAATAGCATATAGTTGGTTCTTGCTTTCTTACCCAGTCTCAAAATTTGTCTTTTTTTTTTTTTTTTTTTGAGGAATATTAACCCTGAGCTAACATGTGCTGCCAATCCTCCTCTTTTTGCTGAGGAAGATTGACTCTGAGCTAATATCTGTGCCCATCTTTCGCCATTTTATATGTGGGACACCACCACAGCATGGCTTGGTAAGCGGTGCCTAGGTCTGCACCCAAGATCCGAACCAATGAACACCGAGCTGCTAAGGTAGAGCACACAAACTTAACCACTACACCACTGGACCAGTCCCACAATTAGTCTTTTAATTGAAATGTTTAATCCATCCAAATTTAGTGTAATTTTATATACGATTGGGCTTAAGCCTACCCACTTGCTTTTTGTTCTCTATTGTCTCCTGTGTTCTTTGTTTCTCCTATTTTTTTAATTAAACTTGTTTTATTATTCTTCCTTTCTTTCTCCTTTATTAGCCTTTTAGCTAATAGATTTACATCATTTAGTGTTTTCTTTGAGGATTACACTGTGTATCCCTTAAATTATTATGGTCTATCTTGAATTAATATGCTACCTTTACATGTAAGAAAATTATTTTCCAATAGTATAATACCATTTATATTCTACTGTCCTTTGTGCTAATGTTTTTGCATATTTTACTTCTACATATGTCTATTAATTTTTTTAATTTTAAAAAAGAAAAAATATGCTTATATTTACTCACATATTTACCAATTTCAGTGTTTTTCCTTACTTCCTATAGGTCTGAATTGTCATCTAGTACAATTTCATTTAACCTCAGTAACTTTCTTTAAAGTTTTTTCAGTTGGTATCTGATGACTGTGAATTCCCTCAGTTTTCATTTATCTAAAAATATCTTTATTAAGTCAACATTTTTTTTTTTTTTAAAGATTTTATTTTTTCCTTTTTCTCCCCAAAGCCCCCCGGTACATAGTTGTGTATTCTTCGTTGTGGGTTCTTCTAGTTGTGGCATATGGGACACTGCCTCAGCGTGGTCTGATGAGCGGTGCCATGTCCGAGCCCAGGATTCGAACCAACGAAACACTGGGCCGCCTGCAGCGGAGCGCGCGAACTTAACCACTTGGCCACGGGGCCAGCCCCATTAAGTCAACATTTTTATAGATTATCTTTTCTGGATATAGAATTCTAAACTGACAACTTTTTTTCACACTTTAAAGATGTTGTTACATTATCTTCTGGCCTCCATTGGTTCAGCTAAAAAGTCAGTTATCATTCATATTGACGTTTCCCTGTATGCAGTGTGTCTTTTTTCTTGAGCTTCCTAAAAGAGTCTCTGAATTTTTGGTATTAGCTGGTTGACTGTAATAGATGTAAATGTGATTACCTTCATATTAATCCAACTTGCTATGCACTGAGTTTCCTGGATCTGTGCATTGGTTTTTGATCAAATTTGGAAAAATTTTCTCAATATTTCTTTGACTGTTTCTCAGTTCCATTTTCTCTCTTCTCTCATTGTAGAACTCCAATATCATGTATATTAGATTACTTGGTGCTATCCCTCAGGTCATTGAGTCTTTGTTAATTTTTTTTTCTCAGTGGTTCAGTTTGGAAAATTTCTACTGACCTTCTTCAAATCCACCGATTCATTCTCCTCTTATATTCAATCTGTTTCTGTTGTTAATATCATCCAATGAATTTTTTTTCAGGTATTATAAAATTTAAGCTCTTGGATTTCCATTTGATTTTTTAACAATTTTCTCACCTGTCCAGAAATTTTCTAACCTTTTAGTCAATATATTAATCATATTTCCACCAATCCTTTAACTTGTTTAATCCTATTTATTTTAAAATCTTTATCTGCTGATTTCAATATCTAGATTGTCTGTGGGTCTGTTCCTATTGACCAATTTTACTTCTGAGTGTCAGTAACATTTCCTTGTATGATTAATTTATGTAATGTTAATTTATGTGTCAGTTTGACTGGCCACAGAGTGCCCAGATTAAACATTATTTCTGGGTGTGTCTGTGAGTGTGTTTTTGGATGAGATTAGCATTTGAATCTGTGGACTCAGTAAAGTAGATTGCCCTGCCCAATGTAGATGGGCAACGTCCATTGCACTGAGGGCCTGAGTAGAACAAAAGACAGAGAAAGGAGGAATTTGCCCCTTCTATTCTGTCTCACTCATTGAGCTGGGACATCTCACCTCATCTCTGCTCCTTGGACTGGGACTTCCACCATAGGCTTCCCTGGGTCTCAGGTCTTTCATCTGTCATAAAGCCCTTGATCACTGCATTCTAGGCAAAAGTAAACTCCTTTATATTTTATAGAATATTCCATAAACCCCTGCTACCTGAATTTCACACTCTGTTCCCTCTCCTGAGAACATTACTCCTCCTTCTCTTCATTTGACTAATATCATATCACTTCTCAGGTTTTTACTTTTTCAGGTATACTTTATAGTATGCCATTTATACTCGGCTGGGGGTACCTCTTCTGTTTTTCCACAGTACCCATACTCCATTAGTCATTTCACTTGTAAGTTCTATTGTTACTTTTATTTATTCTGTCTGATAAGCTGTAAGCTCTAGGAAGGCATGGACTGTGTCTTCTCTGATCAGTATTATACAGTGACTTGCATAGTGCCTGACCTCTGATTAAAGCACAATAAATTCTTAATAAATTAATCAGTATAGCCTGTTTTGAACACAACCTGATTCTCTCCATCAATAACTTCATAACTTAAATGGCAAGGGCCAAGAACTGAGCAGCCCTATTTCATGATTCTCCCCAAATCATAAGACATGAAAGTGCTACCAATATGTTTTGAATATCATATCAAATTCTATTAAGAATTTTATATATTTGGTAAGTCTTAAAAACAAACAATTTTTAGTATTTGCCTTCTGAGTTTTTCAATTATTATAAAAAAAATATTTTGTGGCTGGTCTAAAACTTTCCTTGCCCAAATTAAAATGTATATCCTTTTGAATAAACAGTTATTATTTCAAGTATATAAAATTAAAAGACTATCTTTGTTATATATTGTAGACTTTTGTCCAAATGGGTTGGAATGTAACTTCTTTTGATATAAAAACAGTTTTTAAAGTAGATTATATAACTATTTAAGATTTTATTTTTTTCCCTTTTCTCCCCAAAGCCCCCCAGTACATAGCTGTGTATTCCTAGTTGTGGGTCCTTCTAGTTGTGGCACGTGGGGCGCCCACCACCTTAGTGGGGCCTGATGAGCGGTGCCATGTCCGTGCCCAGGATTCGAACCAGCGAAACCCTGGGCTGCCGCAGTGGAGCACGTGAACTTAACCATTTGGCCACGGGGCCGGCCCCTATATAACTATTTAAAATCTCTGCAGTCTCCTTATGAGTCACTAAGTGGATTTTTTTTTCCTAATTCCTTTCATGTTACTTGTGTTGTGGTTAGAAACTGATGAATTTTGCTTTCCAGTTACACAGTTTACTAGATTTGTCATCTTAGATACTTAGCTTTCTAAGCCACATTTTCCTCATCTGTAAAATACAGTTAATTGCGTAGCTTAACCCAGAAGGCTATTGTGACTATATCTAGTGGATTTCATGTAAAGCATGTGTCAGCTTTTAGCACACATGCATTTTGACAATGTTACCTTAAATAATGTAAAGTTAATAAAATATTTTCTAATTATGTAGATCCTTTAGGATTTAGTATAATTAAAATCTTTATTAAATACTTAAACCTTCTTATAGTTTAATAATTCAAAGATAAAATAAAGAGGGGGGAAACTTGAAATTCTGGACCATGAATGTGAAGAAGATCTGACACGTTCCTGAAGGAGACCAACAGATCAAGTTCAAGACTTTTGATTTCAACACATTGCCATAGAAAAACATCATTTTTATTTAAGTTATTAAGGCTATGAGGCAAACAGGAAAAAACATCGTTATTGTTGTTTTAATGCTGAATAACCGGGTGCTTATAAAAGATTAAGAGATTTGTTCAAGTCCAGTCAGTGGAGGGGCATGATTAAACCCTGGATGCATGACTTTACAGGCCGCTGTCCTAACCTCTGCGTGAGGAGTATGAATCACCGGAAGACGTCTACTTAGGGGGAACCACAGGAGGTGTCTACAGGGATCTGTGTAACATGGACAGGGTAGTGGTACTGTAAACCATGTTTTATATCAGAATAGTTAGGTTCTACTCAAACATTCTAGAAAAAATAGAATACTACATAAAGAGGGCATTCATTTTTTAAGGTTTTGTGCTTAACCAATATTAGTTTGAATTTGAGAAAAGAAATTATATATTTTGCAGAGCCAAAGTGGAGTTCTGGAATGGACTACATAAGCTATTAGTAATACATGTCAAAAATGGCAATAGGGGCTACATAAGCTATTTGCAATATATATCAAATATGGCAATTTCTATCATTTGAGTCATATGAAAAATGTCAAATTACTAATACAATTTGGGATAAAATTCAAATTTTGCTGATAAAATCACGTCTCATGAGGGTGGGGACAGTTAATAAACAGGGCTTCTCAGCTGTCAGCCTTTGGGCTTTAAGCTATGGTATAACTGATAAAGAGCACCAGGAAATATCCAAAGCAATTTCTGAGGAGGGGAATGCATTTACTTAACAAGTATTTATTAAGCACATACTTGGTACCAGTGTAAGCCAGGCCCATTCTAGGGAACAGTATGGTGGACACGAAGCTCTCTGGCCCTGACTGTAGCACTTGCTGGTGTTGACATCAGGCATGAGAATTCTATGACCTCTTTCCTTTTTAACAACGGGGGGCCAAGTGTGCCATGGAGATTTGGGAATTGACAACCACTCAGAATCTACAACATTGACACATAGGATTCTAATTCTTTTGCAGGAATCCATAGTCACTAAAATCACTTCTAGCTGAATATATGACATTTACAGAGGCTCTGAAGAGAATTCAGAGATTTGTCTGTATCTATTATCTTAGATACAGATGTCACAGACTTTTTAAAACAAAAAACTCCTCCTTAGTATTGACATGTATGCAAGCCTATTAAAAGTTAGATCATTTCTCTTGGTTTTCAATCGACAGAAAAGAGTGATAATGCCGAAAGAACGTATGTATTGAATTTCCACAAACTCTGTCAGCCACAAGATGTGGAACGAGGTATTTCTACTTTCTTGTTGAAACAATAGTGAGTTAATCCACAACTAAGGCTTCCCATAGTGTGGCTAAAACGTGCATTTCGCTTCCATTACTTCTAATCCTTTTATGAGAAGAAGCCTATGGGTTTTTTTATTTCACTAATTGCTAAACCTGTTCCGGTAGGTTTCTCATCCCTGTTTACCACTCAGTCTAAGAGTATTTAATTGAAAGGGCACAGAGAAGCCAAATAACCAATCCCATTGACCACACAAAAATTCCGTCTGCCACTCCTTAGCCTGTGGTCAGCCAACCTCTCTGTGCATATCAGCAGAGATAAGTGTTTTTAACTTTTAAAACGTTTTTCCTTATAGATTATTTTAAATATCTTGATATGTTAATTTTTACTTGCTGCCATCTGAGTCCTCAAAAAAAATCTAAGCTCTCCTTCCTACGATAGGCTGTCCAGCTTCTGAAGGTCACTCACGACCTCTTTTTGGACAAAACATCCTCCTCCTTGGGTCACCCTTGCCCTTTGAAGAACAACCATGTGCTGAAGACCTGACAGAGAGGGTTTTTGTATCTATAATTTTTGTTCTGTTAGGCAAGGATGTTTTCTGTTTATTAGAGTCTAGCCAATTGAATTAAGATTAACAAGAGAAAGTTACAGCAGCTTCTATTGCCTGAATTCAGCCAGAATTACAGCTTGTTAGACAGTGCCTGGTGGGTTATGCAGAGGGTGAAGCTAGATCACCAACCAGACAGAATAATCACTTCCTCCTTATTCTGGTGGGTTACAAAATTCTCCTACTTATATTCAGATTTAACTAACACATTAAGCTCCTATCAGGTTCCAATTACTATGTGAGGTGCTTTCATATATGTTTATATTAGCTGAAGAACACAAGTATCTGAGGAACCCCGAGGATGTGTGGCAGGAAGAGGTCTGAATTACTCAAAGCTTCAGCTTTGATGCTGATGAAACCATCATTTACAAAGTCAGACACCATGATGAGTGCTTTTATACCTTTCATTTCATTTCATTCCCAATTTCAGAGATAATCATCTTTATCTTCACTTTAAAGATAAGAACACTGTGACTCAGAAAGTCTGACGTTCTCTTACAGCTAATAAAGAAGATCTAAAAACCTAATTACAGATCTGTCAAATCTAGAGTGCTTCCTGCCTCAGTCAGCTTGGGGATCTCCACAGCTGACATCTTCGTTACTCCTGCTGCCTCCTGGTAGTTAGAATTTCAATAACCACGGCTTTATGCAACCTTCTAGCTTAATCAGGACTATCTGTGGGTCAACATAATGAAAAGCAAAGGTCAGGAAAGCAAAAAGTGCTCACTAGAAAGACAAATATGTATCATCATGCTTATATGTAAAATCTAAAAAACCAAACTCACAGAAACAGAGTAGATTGGTGGTTGCCAGGGGCAGCCGGGTGGGGGAAATGGGTGATAGTGGTCAAAGGGTACCAACACTCAGTTACAAAATAGATAAGTTCTGGGGACCTAATGTACAGCATTGTGACTATAATTAACAATACTGTATTGTATACTTGAAAGTTGCTGCAAGAGTTAGATCTTAAATGTTCTCACCACACAAACACAAAAAGGTAACTACGTGAGATGACAGATGCTTTAACTAACCTTATGGTAGTAATAATTTCACAGTATAAACATATATCAAATATCTACATTGGACACCTTAAACTTACCCAATGTTATATGTCAAATATACATCTCAATAAAGCTGGAAAAATATTATGTATTCAAAAAGTTTAATAAATGAAACTATTCTTTTTTAAAAAAAAATCCTGTTTCAATTGTGTGTGTATGTGTGTGTATACCCAGTTATGACATATAATGCATTTTTTACCATGAGTTGAATTTTAAAAGGTTTGAAAGCCAAGTTAGAAGAATATGAGGAAGAAGGATTGGAGAGGGAGAAAACCAGAGACATGGAACGTAATTCAGAGGCTATTGTAAAAATCCAGAAGAGAATGAGGAGCCAAACTAAGGAAATGGCAATGAGGATGGACGGGACCGATTCCAGGAGTATACAAGAAGGCACAGCTTAATTACCATTAGATGCCAAAGGTAAGAGAGAGACTCAGATTTCTGGCTTGGATGAATGACTGACTGTTGACCATCAGCTGAGAGATTAAATAAAAGTGAGGAGAGATGTGGAGGGAAAAATAATAAGTTCAGTTTTGAATCATACCCCTCAGACCTCTAAATGGAATGTGCAGTTGGATAAAGACTTTGACCTAAAGATTTATTTTAGGGGTTAGGGAATTAGAAGTAGATAAGTTATTCAGAGTGAGGGTGGACGAAAGAGATAAGAGGTCATGTCCAATGAGTTGAGGAAGAAGAGTCAGGAAAGACTTCCAGGTGGCTATCAAAAGAGCTGAAAAACATTAAGTGGTTTTTAAGAAGCCAAGGAAGAGAAAAATAGATTTCCAGATGGGAGTCATCTGTTACCACTATTAAATCCAAAAAAATGTCAAAAACAGGACAGAAAAAGCATTTATGGTTTTCACAATTAACTGGTAACTGGCTGCTTTTGTTAAAATAATTTCAGATCAGTAAAAGAAATTGAAACACAAGTTGTAAGACAAGGAAGTGAATAGTATGTCATACACACATGCACAAACACACACATGTACACACACACACATCTGCTATCTCTAGTCCTGGGAAATCTACTCTACCCCCAGATTGGTCAAAATGAAAACCAATATACAACAACATATTAGGTTTGATAAATTAGATTTCGGATTGAAGCAGTTTTCTTTAAATCAGTGAGATAGAGTGAATGTTCAGGGCTGGCCCAGGGCACAGCAGTTAAGTTCGCACATTCTGCTTCAGCGGCCGGGGGTTTGCTGGTTTGGATCCCGGGTGCAGACCTAGGCACTGCTTGGCAAGCCATGCTGTGGCAGGCATCCCACATATAAAGGAGAGGAAGATGGGCACAGATGTTAGCTCAGGGCCAGTCTTCCTCAGCAAAAAGAGGAAGATTGGCAGCAGCTGTTAGCTCAGAGCTAATCTTCCTCAAAAAAAAAAGAGTGAACGTTCAGCTATAGGTAAAGAAAATTAAATGTTTCCTGGATTTGCACTGATTTTTTTAAACTTTAGTTACAATGAAGACATGAAGAACTAGTTAAGAGTGTGAGTTTTAGAACCAAATTGCTGGTGTTCAATACCATCTCTGCCAGAGTAGCAGTTATAATACCTTAGACCTGTTACTAGCATTCTCTACTTCTCAGTCTCTTTATCTGTAAAATAGAGATGATGCTGATATTAGAACTTTACTCTTAGGGTTGGTTGTTTTGAAAATTAAATGATGTAGTTGCATATAAAGTGCTCAGGTTTGCACTGGAGCATTGAAAGTCTTCAAGAAGTGTTAGCTGTTATCATTTGTCTGAGTTCTCTTGAGAACTAATTCCTAGAAAGGAAAAAAGGAAAAGAAAGGACACTGATGCATTACCACAATTTGGATCACATAAACTCTGCTGAAATAGATATTGAACTCAAGGATGTAGTATCTTTGAGGGCTCTCAAATAAATGGTAAAAATCCCAAGTTTTATGACTCTTGATTATAACAGGTACAATTTTAGTCCTACATTTAATGGTTGTACCCTTTCTGTTGTAAGTGCATCTTTAATTGAAAAACAGAGTATAGTGTTTCACAAGGTAAACAAGACAATTGATTCTCCCAAATATAGCCCATTGATGTGTGAAGCTCTAACCCTGCTCACTAAAGAAAAGAGCTGGAAGTGGAATCATGCAAAAGGTTTTAATCTCGTGTTTAACATTTTTTAAGATTCTTTACTTTCTTAAAATTACACTATCAAGAATGTTTTCCAAAAGATTATAATCAATATCAATAGGATGCTTAGAAAATATTTTTTAATTATATAAATTAAAGGGAAAAATTTTAAAATAAGAGCATGGGGCAACATTACATGAACTGATAAGCTCTGAATATACAAGATACACAATATTTGAAAAGAAACCACAAATAGATGCATTTAGTAGTCATCAACCAAAGTTTCGATGAAACTGTAAATGTTGGTTATCCCTCAATTTCAACACATTGTGATAGTTGATGATTTAACTGAGTAATAACTGATCCCTGGGAGAGGCCTTCAAGCCACAGACTTCTCCATTCCATTCACTTCTGAGTGTATAAAATAGCTGAATATTCCAGAGCCAGTCACTACCCACTTCTTAGCAACAGCAACGGAGAGAAGGAACTGACTGGAAAGTTTGAGGTAAGAGAGGTCTTAAATATCATTGTAAACTAAAATTCTATATATGCATCTTATATTTATATATACAAATGATACCTTATATACAATTATATTATTATATAGACTTAGATATATACGCATGTCCTGTAAACCGTCAAAATTAAAATTATTGAGACTGTCATGTAATGATTGCTTGAATGAGTAAACTTGTAATTAGACCATCATTTGGAGTATACCTGTTTCTAAAACATTTTCTTAAAAATCACCATTCAGTCATAGTAGGTGCATATTTTTAAACTATCATAAACAAATTTTTGTTGGGGTGGAAAGCTGGTGGGGTGGCACATTGAGACTGTTACAGAGCCTCAGGCTCATCCTTTTGAATTTTATGGGTCTCAAGTCAGCAAATAAAGGCAACATACATATCACATATTCTCTAAAGTATGAACAAATGCCAATTTATTTGTAGCCTCCTGTTTCATCTTTAAAAATTGCTGTATTTACCTCCTATTCTATAACATATCATGTTGATTTTAATATAAAAATTACTTAAGTGTTTTCCTATAAATCCTTGAATAAAATTAATGCTCCAGGAAGATACAGCTAATTTATTCAGAGACATCAGATTTCTTCCCTAGCATACAGCAGTATACCGCTATGGGTACCTCAACTTAAGAAGTAGAAAAATAAAAGGTGGGAGTTGGTAATAATACTATGTCCTGACTGTAAGACATGATCTGGAAGTCTCTGACGTGGTTTATTTACCTCTTTGCTTAATGTGGTTTTGAATAATCCTTGAAATCAGTTGAATAGCTTCCTATTGTAAATCCCCAGCTTGACTTTTATCCTGTTCAAAACTATTTCCTTAATATGTCTCTTTTATCGTCTATGTCCTCTTAATATTTTGTAATTTCTATGTATGGCATTTATCACACTTTGCCTTACATTATAAAAATATCTGTGTCTGTCGTTCCTTACTAGCTCCCAGAGGGCAGAAATCAAGCTTGTTCCTTATGTCCCTGAGAGCACCTAGCACAACACTTTGCACTTAGAAGTTGTGCTCTGTGTGTGTATAAGTGTGTCTATGAGGAGCATACATATGTGTGTGTGTGTATGTATAAAATTCTTACTGTTAATTGCCTGTACTGCCAGTCTTCCTATAGCATTCTGAACTTGACTGTCTTGTCACAATCATAATGTCTTCTGGTATTTTTTTTAAATCCCAATTTGAATTTTGATTAATATGATAAAAAAATGAGGACAATATGATCATAAAATAAAAACAATATGATCAAACCTTGAGTACATTTTTTCTTTTATATTTTATTCTTCCGTCTCATAGATATTTAGGAAGCATCAAGAGGTAATGAAATCCCCCTATAATCTCCATTAATTACCTCAAAGCCACCAAAAAATAATAATAATGTTGTGGATAACTGACATTTCTGTCAACATAAAACTTTAAAGTAAATAATCTTCAGAAAACTTTGTAATGTATGGATCTATAACAGTGCGCTTACTAAATCCATGAAATCAGGGACGTTCTCAAATGCTACATATACCCAACATCTAGAATAGTTTTTGACACTTAATCAGTGATCAAGAATAAATAAAGAATGAATAAATTAATTAATAAGAATGAGGACAATTTAAAGAAAAGTCCGCTAGCCAACCCCTCTTTCCAACTTGATTGCCTTTCCCCAACCACTCACCATATGTTCCCTAGTGTCTACTGTACCTACACCATGACAAAGAAGAGGATTAATGACTAGTGATGCCATGCCATACAGAAAATTACCCATTCATGTTTGAGATCAAGCATTATACACGTGTTTATTGTATTAGTGACAAAATATTTTTTAAATGCAAAAAGTTCTATATTTTACTGTCTACTTCTCTATTAGGTATGTGATCATTGGTGAAATATTTAATTAAGCTGTTTCCTGAAATATTTATTAGCAACCATAATTAACATATTAATTATAACAAAGTGTATCACAAGATAAAGAGTCTACAATGGAAATTAAAATAGAACAAAATGCTTTGGAAATGTCTTTTCCCAAATGTCAAGAATAGGTCCCTCTAAACAGCATGGAATGTTTTGAATTGCCGGGGAACGAAGGCAAATATTTCTATTATCTAAATTAATTTCGTGATCATTATGTAGAAAGCCATTCTGAACTTCGTGAGATCATTAAATAACTACTTGCCCACCCACTAACTTTTTCTGTAGAAACTGAGGCAGTGTTCATTCCAGAAACTACTTTTCTTACCATGTATAGAGAAGTATTATTCTTAAATAATACTTGAATGTTTGTTTTTAAAAGAATTGATGTAATATTTTTGTAAAATTGCAAAGTATCTTTGATTTCAACTAAAAAATAATGTTCTCCATTAACAAATAGAGTGAAGTCTTAAGATTGTTAAGTGACTTGCCCAATGTCAAAGAGCTATTAGTAACATAATATGTACTGCAGTTGGATCTTCTGAATTCATGTTAACATTTGGTCTTTCTGGTGACTTCTAGGGTATCTCTGAATAAGATGAAATTTCTCCTTCTCATCACTGCTATCTTAGCAGTAACTGTTGGTTTCCCGGTAAGTAACCATTTCTATGATCCAGAGTATTTATGTAATTTTTGTTCTAATTCATGAACCCTAGGAACTTTTCTCCCCCACATACTGTGTTCTACTTTACAAACATTCCTAGTGTGTGCCGCTTTAATATTATGTTCTAGAAAATATTATAAATCATATATTGTTCAATGCATAGTTCAATTCCACATAGCTTTGGTACAGTAGTTGAAGTTGAGTCATTTAGGACACATATTAACACTTTTCAGAAAAAATAGTTTCTACAATATTTTCTGAACACTCAAATCCTAGATTTTTAAAAAACCGATACCAAAAAACAATATTAGGTAGCGCATAATCAAATTCTTTCCTTCATGCATATGTATATATTTCTCAGTTTATGTGTTTCATCAGCATGAGTTAAATTAATTTCACTGTTTGAACTTTAGGTCTCTCAAGACCAGGAACGAGAGAAACGAAGTGTGAGTTACATTTCCTCTTCTTAACATTTACGCTTTCTATGTGAAATATCCAGAACTGTGGTTAAAGATATTCATTTATCCAAACTTCTCAAACTCTCGAGAAATTCTTAAAGAGTCTGGATATTAACACCAACAGAGTAGACATCAGGGATTGGATCTTTGCTGCTATAAAGGGAGTTATCTCAGCATCTCCTGTAACAGTGGAACAAAATTGAAACTTGAATCACTCTGTGATGAATTGGGTTATGATGTTTTTATTAGAATTATCTAGCCTAATACAAGTTCATAACTACTCATGCCTCCACTCTGCTTAACTCTACAAAGCCCATTCCAGAAAAGGTAAAAAATAATTACAACTTGAGAGTTAGGAGATGTGGGCAAGCTTTGATAGTCCCACCAGTGGCAAATTCACGGAAGGATTATTTTGGTCAGTTAATCAAAATGTTTAAGAAAAAGAAAAAATTTGAAGGGAAGGGTCTTGTTAACAGATTTGTTTATACACTTAGAAATCTTATTATCTGAAAGGAAGCATGGTTTTGAGACCAAAACTATGAACAGCGTTCAGGATACAGAAATTGATAGGGATACAGATAAAAGATGGAGAGGGAAAGAGGGAAGAAAGAAAAGAGGTAAGGAGGAGACTGTGTCTAACACAAAGTTTGAGTCAAGATGTTGTACAAAGGCAAAGGGAGAAATTTGATGTCCCCTCATAACTCCCCTCCCCCTTGGCGATTATCAGGAAAATTTGGCTATGAGTAGGAAGGTACAAAAACAGGGTTATCTCTAAGTAATTTTCTAAAATAAGACAAATTAATCAAATCCCTGTTTATAGTACACAGAGAAAATGCAAATGATCTTAGAGCTTCTCAAGCCTCTATTTGAAAATGAGGACCCACATGTTAAGGCTATTTTATAACTCTCTGTCGTAAAGAGTAAAACAAGCCTTTTTCATTTCTTTCTGTCAACAGACCAGTGACAGCGATGAATCAGCTTCACAGCTTTATGTGCCCCCATTCCAAAATCCATTTGGCCCATATTTACCATTCCCATATCAAAGATTTCCATGGCTTGGATATTATTATTTTCCTTTCCCAATACCATTATCTGGCGCTACAACTCCTCCTCTTAATGGATAGGAAACAAGATGAAATGAGTGGTAAGTATACACAGTACAAAGCATGTGATTTTTTATGTTTGTTGTCTCTGGATTGGAATATATCATTCCATGAAAAAAATGCGTTACAGTGTTCCCACTTAGCCCCGTTAGGGTACCATTTGTTTCACTCTTTCTCTCTGGCAGAAATTGTTAGGATCCCCTCTCAGAGGTACTTACATGTGTCCTTCCATGATCCAACCAGCATAGCAGTTTAAATACCTCATGTGCTGTGTTGTAATAGAAACAAACCCTTTCTTATGAAAATAGTTTTACCAAATATTTTTTAACATTTTCTACTATCATCAATGTCTGTGCATTTTTGGGCTGAATCAGAGGTTTAAAGGCGAAACTTTAATCAAAGTGGAGATCATAATAGATGAACTTGTGAATCTAAGGTCTAAGGTATACTTCAGTCTATTCCTTAGAAAGTCATGTATTTTTCTAATTAATATTAAAAGCTCAAACCTAGCTTCTGATAGTCATATTATAATAAAATCCTATAGGCTGAATGTTCCCACCTATAATAGAGAACCCATCATCTCATGATATCAAAAAGAAAGTCGATGGTCTGTTAATTACCAGGCGAATTGAGGGAATAAAGACTATAATATAGATGACCTTAGGACCCAGAGGACTGTATTAAGAAACAAACACTTTCAGTTAGTACCCACACTAAAGGCCTCTGCCTTCCTTCCTGCATCTACTGTCTCCTTAGAGAGTTTCCCAGTCCTTGAACTAGATATACTTTTGAGACAATATTTATAATTAAAAAGTTTACAAGTTCACAAGCAAATGATCAATTGGGATTAATAACTGTATGCCTGTCATTTATTTCAGGTCACTTTTAAACTGAATGAGAGCCACTTCCTTGAAGAATCAATATTCCTGTTCACAAAACAAAAATAAATGTAATTGAAGTAGCCTACAGTAATCTGTCGTCAATATCTTTAGTGGTTCTCTTTAGTAAACATAAAGGAGAAGATATTGGCTTTCCATTTTCTAAAAGTGCATTGGTAGTAGGAATGCAAAATAAATTTTAACAGATTTGACTATGCACTTTTTGATGACTAACCATTCTAGGGAAAGTATGGGGAGTGGAGGGGACCAAAATCAACCAGCCCTGGATGTACCTTGAATGAAAGTCTGTTCAGCAGCTTATGCTGTGTAGTCACGTTGGTTGTACTAATAAGAGCCAGAGGTTGATTTAATTTAATTCAAAAAAAATTTTGAGTAACTGAGACTCAATTACTCAATTGAGTTTATAATTTATGTACAGTAGCATATTAAGTTTGATGGATTGGTAAAAGATATCAAAAACAGTCAAGTATGGTCTCTAACTTCAAAAAACTGATTATGGGTGATAACATTTATATCATGCTTGTAGGTTACAAAATGCTTTTTCAAATCATTACATCACTGAATCTTCACATAATCTCTGCTTGCTCTCTACGTGAGACTCACATAATCTCATGTAATCACATTTCATGTGTGGGGAAACAAGATCATGAAAGTCCTGTGTTCTTCACCATCACAGACCTAGTACAGGGCAGAAAAGAAATACAAACCAGTCTTACCCAACTCCTAAGGCTTTGCGTCAGCAGCATCTCTAATTCTGAGTCCAGGACTCCACAATGGCAGTGCCAAAGACCAGTTAAGTCCATCTGCTTTTACTTTATTTCAGGAGGAAAAATCACACTGATGCTAATAAGGATAACCACCCCCATCTGCTCCTCTGCTAATCTAGGTGCCACACTACCACCAGAGTTATCTTTCAAGACATACATTGAATTATTTTTCTGACCTGCTGAAATGCCTTAGAAGGCCTCTTATTGCCTACAGTATAAAATCCATTATAAAACCCTACATTATGAATCCATAGCATTCAAAGCCTTCTACACACTAACCTCAAGCTTCTTTTCAAATCCCCCTGCCACCAGCCAGCCTCCCTCACATCCTCAACTGTCACACGAGGTCATTGCCATTCCCCACAACTGGCCTTCACTCTCACCCTGCTGTGCCTTTGTATATGGTGCTTTCTCTTCATGGAATGTCCATGCCCCTGTTTCACTGTTTAATTCCAATTTATCTTTCAAGACCCAAATCCAACATTATGACCTTCAAGAAAAGCTTCCTCCCATCTCTCTAAAAGGAATGAATCACTCACCACTTTGACCCTCTCACAATGCATTTTATTTCCACCATTTTCTGAATCTTATTATACTTCATTGTTTAATAAAATAATTCATTTACATTTTGGTATCTTTCTTGAGGAGAGTGTAAGTATCACAACAATATAACTGGAGTGTCACAACAATGTAACTATTCCCCAATACTGAACAGAGTAGAAGGTAGTCAGTGATGCTTGATAAATGGAATGCATTAATAAAACTTTCAAATTCCTAATTTTCAAAAAAAAGATCTTTTTCATATCTCTGACCTATAACAACATATAAGTTAGCAAAAGATTCCTTCTTGTGAGAGAAAAAAAACTTTTTAAAATCAATATTTAAATGGTAACAGTTCTCTCTTACTCAATTACAACATTAGTACAGAAAATTGAACAACTTTGTGTCTACCAATACTTTGTTACAGAAATTACAGGGCCCATAAAATGTCAAGTTGTGAATAAAATTCTTTGTCCCAAGAATTTTGTCAAAAGCATCACAACACAAATATATATGTATTTACATAGACATATATATTTATATATATTATATATATATATTATGTATTAAAGCCTTTAACAGTTGCATCAGCTATGGGAAAACCAAGTTTAGAGGCTTTTAGTTTATCAAGTATACTCTCTTCCATTTAAAGCAAACGCCCATAGCAAAGTTTTTGTGAAGTTTATTGAGGAACAATTTGTCCTGATCATCAGTTCCCATAAATCCCATGATGAATACCCTAGAAACTAACCCCTGAAGGAGGAAAAGGTAGCAGGTGGTGATGAAAATAAGCTTTCCTGCAGTATACTACAAAAGTCATCCAACAAGATTCTTCTTGCACAATGAGCCTTCTATTGTGTCACAATGGCAGCCTTTGTCCCCACAGATAAATCAGCAGGAAATTATAAAAATTCTCTTTGAACAAAGATTATGTTTCTCCACCCCAAGTTTAAATTGTTCCTAGCTGAGACCCTTAGTGTGAATGAGGGAAATTCTATCATGACCCATAAGCTGGCTACAAATCAAGGCCAGCCTAATGGGTCTCTTGGCATGACATGAGCAGGGAAATTGCTGCCTCCCTTGGCCATTTTCAGGGATTAGAGGTTCCTCAAGCATTAAATATTCAATCTTTGGTATTAAAGTCAGTGATCCCAGTTAAAACTATGGGAGGGACAGCAAGAGGAGCAAACTGTTCTCAATATAAATTGGTAAATTAGTTTTATGGGGATTACTTCCAAACCTTACAGCTGACCGATTGGAGGTCATTGCATGACTGAGGAAAGGCATGGGAAACCAAGCTGGAGGGGCATAGAGAAGGAAGGATTTGAGAGCCCTGAAGAGGAGCCAAAGGTAAACTTTGTCAGCTCTGAAGTTTGGGAGGTCCAGCTCTGCAAGTAATTTACTGTCTTCCTTCTGTTTTTTTTTTTTTTTTTTTTTTTTTGTCTTTGACATATGTCCTTAACTCCCAGATTAGAACTTTTATTTTATTCATCTCAAATTAGCATAACTTTCTAGGAAAAAGGAAGACACTGTCATTTACTTTTAACTACTAGATTTGTAAAGCAAATATATTCTATTAAAATTAATCAATTATTCCCCCAGTGGGTTTGGGCAACATCATTTCTGGTCTGGACATCTTTGATTATTGTGATTGGTGGCTCAAATCCCGATAAACCTGTCAATCAAACTTCCGTTTTCTTTTTTAATCCTGTGTTGGTTTACCAGGACAGGATCCACTACACCCCATTTCCCAAGGCATGTTTCTTGAAGCATTAATCTTACCAAATGGCCAAAAAAATAAATATTTATCTTCAAAGCACCTCTTGGAAATTTGCAGTACATATGGTAACATTCTTGAAAATGCCAGTTTAAAAAATCATTTTTCTTAACTATGTTTCCCAAACTAAATTGACCATGAATGATCTCCATCTCAACTAAAACAGTTGATAAAGTTAGTGTGTCCCTGAACAAAGTATCCTGTTTCAAAATGTAGTCAGCTATAGAGACACTGGGTACCACATTCACGTGGAGTTTACATACTAACTACTGAAAGAGGCTTTCATGGAAAAGTAGACAGAGAGCTAAATCATCTCCATTATTCTGTTAGTGCCTTGGGGAGAGGACTCACACATCCTCCATATAATCTTTCAGATTTCATTCATTCACTAAAAAAACTAAATAGTTGTTCTGTGTCAATCATTGTGCTAAATGCTAGGGATTTGGACAAAAAAATTTTTCTTTTCACCTTTAGGTATCTTACAGTCTAATGAGGGGAGATAAACATGTGTACAATTTCAATAAGTATAATAAGTGCTCCAACCAAATATTCATGGAGTTTGTTTTTCTTTTAAAGCAGAGGGGAAGATAGCTCTGGTTACACAAATTAGGAAAGGTGACGTTTACCCATAATGGATAAAGAGGTTATTGACAAGTAGATCAGCACAAATTAGATGTTCAACAGATGTTTACTGGGTGGATAAACTGTACTCAAACTAGTATTTTTAATGACATTTAGCTCCATTGGGCAATGTAAAAGGAAGCAAAAGATGGCAATAAAAGAATTTAGAACCTATTTCTAAGGAATATTCGAAAGAAATATATACAGTTCTCTTGGGGTTCGCCCAGTGGCATAGCTGTTAAGTTCGCACAATCCACTTCAGAAGCCCAGGGTTCTCCAGTTCAGGTCCTGGCCATGGACCTATGCACCACTTGTCAAGCCACGCTGCGGCAGGCATCCCACGTATAAAATAGAGGAAGATGGGCACGGATGTCAGCTCAGGGCTAATCTTCCTCAGCAAAAAGAGGAGGATTGGCAGTGGCCATTAGCTCAGGTCTAATCTCCCCCCCCAAAAAAAATATGTAAAGTTCTCTTAACTTCAGGAATAACCTCTGACATGAGAAACAAAAGAGAAGGTAACACTTTAGTAATATTCTTGTTCAGTACATAACATTTCTGTTAATTTTTCACACAGACATAGAGAACAAATATCACCTGATGAGTTATTTCCTTATGTAAATGACTAAAATATCTAGGAGATAGTATTTTCCAGAATTCTATGTGAGTTCAATAATACCCAGGGAGAGTTCAAATTTCTGGCAAAGGTAGGTCAAACCAAGGCAACTGAAGGCAGCTAACAACAACAGAAAAAGATGAAAAGCAAGGCATTGACAACTGAAGTGCCCTCCCTCCAATAGCTGAAGAACGTTTCTAGTTTCTCTCAACTATCCAAAGCTTTAGTAGGAGGATGAAATAAGACCAGAGGGCCGCACTGAAATCTAGCTATAATCACCCCAAATGAGAGCCCAGCTTCCCCAGCAGTCAAGAGAAGTCAGTTTTAATGCTCTTGCAGGAAAATCAATCCCAGAAAACCCACCTCTTATCCACATATACTAGGCTTCATTGAAATAAATTAGAACTCCAGGGGAAGCACATAATATGCCTGTCCACTTTAAAAATTCTTCATGACCAGGTTCTGACTTCATCCAGAAGAAAGCAGTAATTCCCAAACTTCCATCTGCATGAAAAATTATCTAGGTGCTTATTAACTATGCAGATTTCCAGGGATGCGCCTCCCCTAAAAATTGTGATGCAGTATTGTGGGTTGAGGCAAGAACTTTCAACTTAAACAAATAGTCCAAATAATTAATAATTTGTGCAACAAACATTTGAGAGTCTGTATGTGACAGACACAGGTCTATGCACTGGGGGACTTACCTTCTAGTAAAAGCAGACAGAGAAGAGTAAGTGAACATATGTAAATTTTAAAAAATCATTTCATAGTGTGATATGTTATGAAGAAAATAAAAAGGTAAAATAATAGAGTGATAAAGGAAAGGCAATGCCTATTTAGAAAAGGTGCCAAGGAAAGTGTCTCTGAGAGAAAGACATTCAAGCTGAAACCTGAATAATATAAAGAAGACACTAATGAGAAGAATTGAGGTAAGAACATATTAGCGACTACGAACACAAGTGAAAGTTCCTAATTCAGGAAAGAGTCTGGCATGTTCTAGGTGCAAAAATGTCATCGAATCTTGCACATAGTGAAAGAAAAGTTAAGAGAAGATAAGGTAAGAAGGATAGAGAGAGACTATATTATACAGAAACTAATAGGCCTAATAAGATGCTTGGAATTTATTCTAAGTGCTAAAGGAAGCCATTGAAAGATTTTAAGTAGGAGAATAATCATATCAGACATATGTTCAAAAAATAACATTTTTATAACTATGTGAAGAATGATCATAAGGTTACAGGAGTGAAAGTAGTGAGACCAGAAAGGGGACTATTGGGATGGTCAGGTGTGAGATGCCAGTAGCTGGGACTGACTATGGCAATGCAGGTAAGACTGGAAAGTGGCAGCAGATTCAGGATATATTGAGATAGGGCTTATAATTCTTCTAATGAATTGTGGGGGAGCAAAAGATGACCCCTAGGATTTTCTCTTGAGCCACTGGGAGTATCATGGTGCCATTTACTAACAAGGAAAAGATTAGTGGAGGACTTGGCTGAGAAAAGAAATGTGTTTGGAGATCAAATACTCTGCTTTGTTCATGATAAACTTGGAATGTCTATCTCACATACAAATGGAGATGTTTAAACAACAGTTGGATGTCTGAATCTGTAATTCAGTGAAGTTAACAGAAGGTAGATGATATTTAAGCCTATAGGAATGGAGTAAGTCAGGTGTAATGATACTAAAGACAGAGAGGGAAAAAATGTAGAGGGGTGGTGAACTCAGGAAGAATCCTTAAAAGTTTTCCAAAATAGAGTTTGAGAAAAATAAGAGGAAAAAGAGAAATTAAGAGCAGCCAGTGGGGGCCGGCCCTGTGGCTGAGTGGTTAAGTTCTCGCGCTGCACTTCCGCGGCCCAGGGTTTCGCCGGTTGGGATCCTGGGCACAGACATGGCACCGCTCATCAAGCCATGATGACAGGTGGTGTCCCACATAGCACAACCAGAAGGACAGGCAACTACAATATACAACTATGTACTAGGGAGCTTTGGGGAGAAGAAGAAGAAGAAGAAAAAAGAAGACTGGCAACAGATGTTAGTTCAGGTGCCAATCTTTAAAAAAAAGAAAAAAAAAAAGAAGAAATGATTACAAGTGAGAAAGACCAATCACCATGCCAAAGGCTGCTGGGACTGCAACAGAGCATCTAAATATTAGCATTAGATTTGGCCAAGTGGAGGTCATAGTTGACCTGGCTATCTATTTTGAATAGTGTGAGAGGACTATTGGAGTAACTATAAGACAGAGTTACAGAGGGTCCTAGGACCATAACAAATAAATAATGCTTACATAAATTGAAAGTTTTCTTGATTCCTTGTATTTTTCAACCTGTGACCTTTAAGAGACCCAGAAACCCTAGGAACCTAGAAGTTACTTATGCATGAATTTATGTATGCACTAATGCTAAAGTCATGACACTCATTCTGGGCTCCAGATGACATCAAATGTCTCCTCATAGTCTCAAAAGAGTCTCCTTTCAATGTTTCCCAATCAACAGAAAACATTATCTCTACATGTTCACTGCAAGCAGAGACTGTGACTGTCTATCATATTGCCCAACATGCCTTGTTTTTAAAAAGAACTGTTTATGGCGCATGCGTAGTTTATTTAACTGAATTGTTTACAGCAAAGCAAAATTTTGATATTCCATTTTGCTAGTGTTGAAAAAATTTTAAGAGCATTTTAGGCTATTTTCCCATGATTTTCACTTATCATAGCAATGGTTTCTGAAGCAAACAAATTTCTGCACTAAAATGTTAATTTTTTGATACCTCAAGAACTAATCATATAGACAGTTATGTTAGTTATTTACATTGCAACTACTGTCACAAACGTTGTACTTCGAGCACATGATAGAGACTTGAGATCAGCCTGGTACTAACGAATTAGCTAAGAAATAAAATGAGACAGAAAAAAGTAAAACCACATGCATTTGAATACCATCAAAAGAAGAGAAAATAGAGATAAAGTACATATTAGATGTAAGAAATGCTAACAGAACAATAGGAAGTTTTTACAGGTGAAAGAATGCATATGAGTCAATAATAATCATTTCACTTATCACTAAATGTTTATTTCACAGCGTTTGAAATGTGAACTTAGGAACACACAATAGCGTCTTGCCTGACTTCACTGTGTGAGTAGTTATGTAAATAGACGCTGATTATCACGACCTAAACAAAAAGAAGCTATAGCTTGACTGAGAAGCCCTGCTGGTCCTCCTCCCACAGGCCGGGGATGTTTCAGGAGGAGGCCGTGACATCTAACATGAATATATGACTAGATCACGGCTGGTGAATCAATTCCAGGTTACAAATCCTTTAAGTTTTGAGACTTTGTTCGGCACCATCCAACATCTTGGGATTTCATATTATGGGAGTTCTGATCTTCCTTTTGCTTTTCTTTGGAAAGCACCAGGGTTTATGCATAGCTCCTATACAGAGTTTACCTAGTTTTTCTGCAATATTCACACAAAACTCTTTAGCTCTGTTCGATTGCCTTAGGTCAGTATATATGGGGAATGTTCACTGTCACTAGTATTCAAGCAAATGCTAGCCTGTGAGCTCCACAAGGGCAAGGATCTGCCTGCTTTGGTTACTACTTTACCCCTAATGCCTGGAACAGTACCTGAAATAATTTAAGTGCTCGAAGAAGAATAACCAATTTTGCAACTCTCCCAAGAAAGCCAGATTAGTGTTTGAAGTGGATGGGTGACCCCGCAGTAGAAATGTTTTTCTCTTGGTTGTGGGGTAGGATTCCTAGCATTCCCAGGTGAAATATTTTCCTGCTAAAACAATGTTTTTAAAGGTCTTCTGGGTCTCTGGAACTTGTGAATTAAATAAATAAAGACTCAACTGAAAATAATTGTCATTCTATTCTATGGCTCTAAATGAATGGCTGAGATATTGCCGTGTGGAATAGAACACCTTCAGAATCTGGGGATTGACCAGATCACAATCTTCCAACTTTCACCTGAACCTGACAACCAAAGGAAAACAGTGTGACTAAACAGTCCAAATAGAATGGCTAGTCTTATTACTTTAAAAGCTTTTTTTGTTTTTCAGTTTTGAAACTCTGCCATCTTTCTCTGAACAGCAGAAGCCAACTATTCTGAGAAATAAAAAATCTCAACTTACTCTGTGCAAACTGAATAAGCTTTCTAGGGTTCTGAACATTGTTCCTAACTTTCTAAGACATGAAATAGTTCTAAGAAAAAGACAGGAATACAAGAATAACTACAATGCTGACATTATTTCTTGTTTGTATTCCGGCAGGCTTACATTGATTCCTGTAAATACCTCAACCTGGTCAGGACTTCACAGTTAAAGTGAAGTCACAGTTAACATTTTTCCCAGAGAACTGCAAGCAAAAGAAAATATTCTTTCCTGAATTATCTAGGCAAATTATTTGCTTAGCTGTATTTTACCAAAATATCCCCTATATTGGGAGTTTTATGGTATATACTCTGTAAGGCAGAATGAGCTGTTCTTGAAACAGAACAATTATTGCCCAATTCAATAATTTGCTTGTACACCCAGAATGGATCACCCGTATTACTAAAATTTAAAAATCTAGAAACAACTTCGATTCATAAGAGGTTAGTCGATCAACAAGTATATATTAAATGCTTATAGCTTGAGCTTACTGAAGAATATATGTTGCAGCTCAAATGCAAATGGCCCCTTTCTTTATGCTGATTAAAGTATTTCCTATTTGGATTTGACTTGTAAAAAGCTGCTCTTGGGTATGTAAGAGATGGGTCAGTTTTCTAGTTTTTAAAATGCAGTAGTTGCGATTCTGGAAGGAAGAATACCAACCACAGCTTATAATATAAGTACAGTTGCTTGCTATTCAGGTTCTTAAACTAAAAAGAAACACTTAAAATATAAAAGCTATTTTCCATTTTAACAATAGCTTTCTATTCAAATTTAAATTCAGGTGGGATTAGTTGATTAAGAATGAAATTAATATTTTTAAAATTTCTGTATATCTCTTCATAAAACATAAAAATTCTTTCTCTAAAATGCGTGAATAGCCTCTTTTCAGACTTTGTGGATGACAACTCTATTTCCCCCTCTGAATTTCATTAACTAAGACTGACCCAAAGATGACCCTGCTGTCATCAAATCTTTCCTTTTTGCCATCTTCCTATTGGGTAAAATGTAGGAGGAAAATAAGTTACTGACACAAGACACTAAGGCCTTTAATTAGTCTTCAGTTATTTACCTTGAGTCTTCTCTACAGTTGAGAGGTCAACTCAACCCGCTGCCCAGCAAGACCTGACCTGCAAAAGAAAAGGTAATCATGTTGAAATGTCCAGAGAGAATGATTCCTTTTCACTGGAGGTAGTGCTAACACAACCCAATTATTTTAGAAGCACATTTTCTTCCTTTTAGCTTTTCTTGTTAAGCTTGAATATGCTTTGACATCATTTTTAAAGTAGTTTCTAACCTAAATCTTAGATTCTAGATGGTGTTATGAACAAATTTATTTTTAACTTCACTTTGGGTTAAAGTCAGGGTTTAATACTGGCTAAACCACTGAAGACAATGTAAATCCTAAAAAAAGAAAGTGTCCAAGTCAATGGAACTATTCCCACAGACAAATGTGGAGGGCTAAGTTCTCAGGAAAGTGGATATGTAATAATAACCCAGATTGATTTCTTAATTAATTTCAAATTTTATTTCTAAGAGTCATAATTTTGTTATAGTATTAACTATTGTTTTAAAACATGTCCTTTATATCCTCGTGAAAGCTGAGCAGTTCTACTGTTTCACAAATTATTTCTGTCTTACCAAGTGATCGAGGCAAATTCAAGTACTCACTGGTTTAAGTAGTGGAGAAGTAAAGTATGGTCTTATCTCTCTGATTTCTGTTTATGCTAAAAGGAAAGAATTACTAACATTTTACAGAATGGTTATGTGTGTGTTATATATTTTTGTGAGAATTGAAAAGGAGCTTATGATTCACCATGGAAATATTATTGTTCAGTTTATAATCTTAAAAGTTAACTGGTAACTATAATATTGTTGTCTATATTCACTATATTATATTATAATCATCAAATTTGCTAAGAGACTATGTCTTAATTACTCAAATCACAAAAAAGAAATGATAATTACGTAGCATGATAAAGGGGCTAATTATCAGTACAATGGCAGTAATATTACAATACATAAATGTATCAAATCAACATATTTTACACCTTAAATTTATACAATGTTATATGTCAATTATGTTTCAATTTAAAAAAAGTTAATTGGCAAGTGAAGAATTAACAGAGAACTCTGCCCCTTTCAGTGAAACCAGTTTGCTGTGAGTTGTTCGAATTTGATTCCACCTGAGTTCTTTTCCATCCTGTAACATGCTATCAGAGGCTCTGAAGTCAGTTTAGTAGACGGCCTTCCTAATCATGATTACCGACAATCGGAGGCAGACGGAGTCTGATGAGCTTCACTTTCCCAAGCCTGGACTTTTACTGTGGGCCTCTTTTGTAAAACTCAGTCTGTAGGACTCAAGTCTATACAAGTCTGACAATAACGATAGTTGCAACAAGATGTAGTTAGTATTTACTTCACTAATACAATATGTACTTAAATATTAAAAGTTTGATGTGTTATACATATCTTTCTAAAAATATGATTTATTAAAAAAGAATCAAGCAGACGTGACAACTGTACACTCCTTTAGAAAGATAAGGCTAATTTATTTCTTTAAATATCTCATTCAAAGCCACTGTAACTGTCATATCTATATTTCTTATTAAAGCAATCGAGCTAATTATATCATTAATGATTCCTGGAGAAGCAGATGATGAAGAATGCTGTTTCAGACCACCCCTCCCCCACAATCCAGCATGTTCCCGTTAGATTGATTGTGGAATTACAGAATTTTAGAAATCACTTAGTTCAAACTCATTTTACAAGTGAGAAAGGGGAGGCCCAGGCAAGAGAAATTACTTGGCCAAAGTTACACAAGTGGAGGTAAACCCTGGGCCGGAACTCAGTCTTCCAAAGGAATGTGTAGTCGCATCAGTCTCTATTCGAAAGCCACTAGCCTCATTTCTGATGTCTACAAAGCCATGCCTAACTCTAACCTGCCGTCCAAAGGCTCTCCTTTTTTCTGCCCTAAACTTTCTTTCCAAATTTATCTTACCCTTCTCATAAAACATTCCATTCAAAATGTCCATTGATAGTCCTAAGGCTTTCTCTCTACTTGAAAAGATTCTCTCCCTATTAATCTCCACATAGGCAAGTCCCACCTACATGCCATTTCCTACATAAAGAATTTGTTGAGGGGCTGGCCCAGTGGCACAGTGGTTAAGTGCGCACATTCTGCTTTGGTGGCCCCGGGTTCACAGGTTCAGATCCCAGGGGGTGGACGTGGTACCGCTTGGCAAGCCATGCTGTGGCAGGCATCCCACATATAAAGTACAGGAAGATGGACATGGATGTTAGCTCAGGGCCAGCCTTCCTCAGCAAAAAGAGGAGGATTGGCAGCTGATGTTAGCTCAGGGCTAATCTTCCTCAAAAAAAAAAAAAAAAGAATTTGTTGATTCTCCTGACTGAAACCTTCTATCTGTAGAAAATCACTTTTGTGGCATTTTCCACTTTCTTTCCTCTCACAGTGATTTGTGTATGTTACAACTCTCTTCCTAAAATTGATGCTACTTGTTGACAAGATCTATTCACCTTGATAATCTCAATTTGGCATAATGCCTTGTTCTTAATAGGTTCTTAGTATATGTTAAATGAATAGATGATTAACCTTGTAATGATACTTTCAGTAATACAGCCAAAAATTAAAGTTCAAAAAACATTTACTCCAAGTTTGGTTTTCTAATGCTTTTGATAAAATAGATTTTCCGCATTGGCTAAATGTACCCATAAATCAGTTTGCTTTTTTTTCCTTGAACCAAAAACAGTTGTTCTAAATCATTCCTAAATTGTTAGTAACAAATCCTTTCAATTTAATTTTTATTTTCAGGTGCAACGATGAAGAGTTTTTTCCTAGTTGTGAATATCCTGGCATTAACTTTGCCTTTTTTGGTGAGTTAAGTTCATCTATTCAATCTGTATCAAGACCTTAAGAAAATTTTATTTAAAAGCTCTAATTTTTCATATTTCTAAATATAGTTGTACTTTATAGAACAAAATAACTGCATACTAGCTATATTTTCTTAAAAGTAATTTATTTTTGAATTCATTTACATTATAAAATTAAAGTCATGTTCTTCTGGATATGCTTTTAGTTCCTAGGAATTATGAAATTACACTTTATCATGTATAGTAAACCTTTACAATTCTCATACTATAGAGAAAACACATTCTGGGGGGAAAAACAATACTGAAAATATTTTTTTTGAGGAAGATTGGCCCTGAGCTAACTACTGCCAGTCCTCCTCTTTTGCTGAGGAAGACTGGCCCTGAGCTAACATCGTGCCCATCTTCCTCTACTTTATATGTGGGACACCTACCACAGCATGGCGTGCCAAGCAGTGCCATGTCCGTACCCGGGATCCGAACCGGCGAACCCCGGGCCACTGACAAGCGGAAGGGGCAAACTTAACTGCTGCACCACCGGGCCGGCCCCTGAAAATAGTTTTAAAGTATAGAATGCTCTAAAAATAATTCATAAAGGATAAATATAGAAATCATAGTCCAGGATCAGGAATTCTTTGAAATTCCTATATCATACAGATTCCAATCTCTTTAGGGACTAAAACCTTAAGAGATTAAGAGTTTGCTTAAATTTTTCCACCAGTTTCAAAACCTTGACACATCTATCTTTAACATTCAAACATTATGGCATCTTTTGTTATACTCTTCCCATTATGTCAGCTGACTGAGTCCCTCCCAGGGATCATATCCATAAAGAACTCTATGGTTTTCAGGCATTTTCTTGAATTACATGCTGTGTCTTAAGGCTACTGGATCAAGATAAAAAGACGCTTTTTTTTGTTTTTAATTTTTTTGACTTGTTTGCTTTGTCGTTTTGGCTCTTGCTCAGTCTGATTTTCATGCTGATTTGGGAATCCCAAGCACTTATGTGCCAACAGCAAGGCAGGAAGGCAGATACAAGATGATGCTATATGACCTCCTCTTAGATTGTAAAATTTTGCAAGGCTCCAGCCCTTGTTTCATAATTCATTATTAAATTTAGACTTGCTTTGAAGTTAATGTCTATTAAACAGTTTTATTAGGTAAATTCTTGGTGTCAAACTTTCTAAAAATGTAAATGACTTTCACACTTACTTTCTTTCATTTATTCTTTGAAATTCCATTTTATTGTGGCCACTTGCACATTTAGAACTTCGGTTTTCTCTTTGAGTGACAGGCATTAAAGTTTAAATCAGAAAATGATCCACAATTGCCTGCCTTATGGCAAACTCTTCTTGAGCTACTTGAGCCTGCTCTAGCTCCCCAGCCACTCCTTCCCATTTTCACAGAGGCTTCAAGCCCCTTGGACGTGAACAAATAACTCAAAAGAAGAACGACAGTGTCTACACTTTACCATTCAATCTTATGAGTAGCCAAAATTATGCAACTAAAACAGCAATGTGATAACATCTTTTAAGTGCTAATTTATCCCTTCTTTCCAAAATAAAAATAGATAAAATAAGATTTATTACCAGCAATTATGCCATGAACTATACAATCTTATAGTCTATTGGTGGCATTATGAGTTGGCACTTTTTTGTACAGCAATTTGATAATTTTTATTGTTGAGGAGGGGTAAAATCCCCTTTCTACCCTTTTTGTGCTCTTATGGCTGAATTAATAATAAAACTGACACAAGACCAGATTAACAGCAGAGAAACCCAATTTAATATGTATGTACTGGAGATCATAGAGAAATGATCCTCAGAAAGTGAACAAAGCAGGCAGTACCTATATCTTTTACACAAGGAAACAATAAATTTGTGAGGAATGACAGGACAAAGAAACTTATATTTGAGGTACATAATTAGTGAGGATTGATTAACTCTGCTTAAATGCACAGTTTAGGCTTGAGGTAATAAATTAAAAAGGTTTGTTTCTGCAGGCTTCTTGGCCCCAAATTCCCTAGTTCTGGTGATAAGATTGTAGGGAGAGGACCTTTCACAGGAGAGATTCATTTCTGCTTTCAGGGGGAACAGAGACAGGAGGGTCAGAATGCCATTTCTGCTTCTCAAGTAACTTTAATTCCAAGTAATCAATGTGCTATTGTGAGATATTTTGTGGTGGCCTCCCCAGGGCCCAACACTATCAAACAACTTTTGTTCCCCCAAAGATCACATCTTTGAAAAACTGTCTTAAAGAATAAATGAAAATTATTAAAAAGGCCATTGGTATACAGATCTTATTCACCTGATTATAATAAAACAGTTTTTTGAAAGAAGACAATACTTAACAATAAAGAATAAAAATTTCATGACACAATCACTGATTATTTATTTTTCAACTACACATATGTAAGTACAAAAAGTGAGATAAATGGAAAAATAATGAGGGATCATGCTTCTTGAAAAAAAGCAAGATACAAGATACTGAAATGAACATATACCAGGAATACATATATAGATTGATATTAAAGTAAGATGTCTAGATTATCAGAATTTTTGTGTAGGTAAACTTTCTATAATATTCATATTTTTTAATTTTAAACTGATTTAAGTGTATTAAAGTGATTTAATACATTTAGAGAAAAGTCTCTGTCTGAACACACCCCGAATTTTATTATTTAATCAAATTTCTGATTTTCTGTACCTACACCTTCCAAAAAGTTTCTAGAGTCTTTTTATATCCAAAAATATGTGTGAAAAGTCCTAAACTAGAATTGTCTTTTAAAAAACATTTAATATAGTGACCTCATCCCAAAAGTTTACAGAATCTTCATGAGTTTTTAAAGCTTTATATATACATGCCTATGGAAATTGTCTTTTCACTACTGATTCCCTATGCATGTTGCAATCTAGAATTAAGAAAACTACCATAAGTATAAATGAAAGTTGATTTAAAAACACTATTATCTATATAACATTTATATATTGATGTTATGCTAGAGGCAATTCTTTTCAATCTAAGTAAACCTCATAAATCATCTTAGTAGGAGAGCAGAAAAAGACAAAATATGCTAAATGCTCCTCTTATTTTTAAGAATGTACATTCAACACAAACTGAATTTATCATTCATATTTTTCATTCAAGTAAATATTATGTACATTTGTTGGCACAGTGTTCAGATAATCAAATTATTTTCAACCATGAATTTTTCTGCCTAGGTGGTGATTTTTAAAGACAATTTAACCAGGCAGTTTATTATTACTAATTTAAGTAGTACATTGCTGTCACTTTTTTTTTCTGCTTTTTCTCCCCAAATCCGCCAGTACATAGTTGTATATTTTTTTTAGTTGTAGGTCCTTCTAGTCGTGGCATGCAGGACGCCGCCTCAGCATGGCCTGATGAACGGTGCCATGTCTGCGCCCAGGATCCAAACCGGTGAAACCCTGGGCCACTGAAGCCGAGTGCGCAAACTTAACCGCTCGGCCATGGCCCCTGCTGACACTTCTTGAGTGGTTCACAGGCCTTATAGATTAAACAATCATAGAAAATACTTTACAATATTTTACAATATTAAAATAAAAACAAAGAAAATGTTTTGCCTTCTTAATTTTTAAAACCATAAAAAAACTAGATTCTGTCTTGCTTTTTTTTAACTTTTAATTTCTTATTACTTCTGTGAATCTCCCCAGGGTGCAGAGGTGCAAAACCAGGAACAACCAACAGTAAGTTTATTTTAATTATTTCTGTTAGAAACATGAACTCTAAAGCATAATATTCCGCAAAGTTCAATGACATTAAAATGCCTTCTGTCTAAAAGCTAAATGAATAAACTCCACAAAATAATCTAATAATCTTTGTAAAAAACATCACTTTAGCAACCAGTCATATGAACTGACCTCAGTTCATCTGAAAATCTTGGTTTCATTTCATAGTCTAAGTCACGTGCTTTTGGTTTTCATGTATATTTAGTAACGTGAGAAAACTCTCTCAGAATTTAATACTGGGAAAAAATGACAACAAAAGCAAAACTCAATATCTCTCTTGACTAGATTTTAAGACTTGGGGAAAGATCCTGCTCTGACCCATCTTTGAATACTTCTTGTACGCCTGTATTTACTTTCTCCTTTTGTTTCCCAAATATGTTTGAATGAACACATTGAAATATGTCTCTTTTCATGAGAAATGCTTGCTCTGCAGTGCAATTTTGCTGATTTGTTTCTAGTCATATGAAAAGGTCTAATGACATCTTTTTATAACTGCACATAATCAATAAAACAGAGGCAAACAAAAATAGAAAACTCCCTCATCTTTAATGTATAAAATTAAGCTGAAAAGAATCTAAAGTTTAGATCCAGGAAGGCTCCCACATCACATTATTTTACTATTCTGCTATAATTAGTTTAGAAAAAAATGTGTCCTCAGCCTAATCTCTAGATAAATAAAATTTGTAAACAATTACAAATATGCGGTGAAAAAACATATTCACATACACGCACACATATGAAAAAATATATATACATATATATGTCTGTGTGTGTGGTATGCTTATGTATAGTATGTCAAAGTTCTCTGTGAGATCTTTCTTGCTGTTGTATTTATTATAATGCCCAACATTTACCGAGTACTGTTCATATATGCCAAGCTCTGGGCAATGTGGTTTATATTTATGGATTACCTCATCTAATTTGTCTGAAACTACTATTATTTTTAACATTTAATATTTAAATTTGTTGAAAATCAAGAAGTGGGAGTGTTCAAATCCATATCTTGTAAAATAATATAGTTGCTGGGTTCACTACTTCCAATACTGTACTTATTCAACGTCAAATGCTATAAAATATTATTTCAAAAAATTCTGCTTTAAGATATCTCAATGTTCCCGCCTATAATAATGCCATTCTGCATAATTTATTCTTTTTGCAGTGCCATAAGAATGATGAAAGGTTTTTCGATCTGAAAACAGTCAAATATATCCCAATTTATTATGTGCTGAATAGCTCTCCTCGTTATGAACCCATCTACTACCAACATAGACTAGCTTTACTAATTAATAATCAACATATGCCTTACCAATATTATGCAAGACCAGCTGCAGTTAGGCCACATGTCCAAATTCCTCAATGGCAAGTCCTGCCAAATATCTACCCATCCACTGTGGTACGTCATCCATGCCCGCATCCATCATTTATTGCCATTCCTCCAAAGAAACTTCAGGAGATAACAGTCATCCCTAAGATCAATACTATTGCTACTGTTGAGCCTACACCTATTCCTACCCCTGAACCAACAGTGAACAATGCAGTCATTCCAGACGCCTCCTCAGAATTCATCATCGCCAGCACACCTGAGACTACCACAGTCCCAGTTACTTCACCTGTGGTCCAAAAACTCTAAGGAAACATCAAAGAAGACAACAAAGGTAAGTGAGCAAAAGACAAAAATGAACAATAGACAACATTCATGAATTTATCAATACAATCATAAAATCTGTAATAATATAAAGGGATTAAGTCTATTGAGAGCAGGCAAATGGGCTAATTGTAATTTTAATTTGATGGTGCCATACAATTATTACACTAGACTCTATTCCAGCAAGAAAGGAAAAATAATCTTATTTTACAAAATGAAGAAAAAATGGGGATTTTATTATCAAACCTTTTTTCAACAATTGGAACACTCCTAGAATCTATCAGCTTTATTTCAATGCTACACACACACAAAGACAATAGAGTTAAGTACTATGTTAAACTCACGGGTTTTTTAGTCTCAAAAATGAATTTTCTCAGAACAATTTTTATAGGATGTGAATTTAAATACATTTTAATTGTTTCACTGTGTTCTTGCCCTCGAATTTTAGTAGGAAGAGAATGAAAGGCATAATATGTTTCCCATGCATTCCTTTATTTCAGACATCATTTCTGAAAGAATCCCTGAACTAAGCACCTCAAATTTCTCCTATTCTAAGACAAATCTATAGAAGAATTCTCATTTCTAACTTGAAAAGTACATACATATTAAAAGGATACTTTCAGAACCTTAAATGTGATGCAAATTGTTTCTACGTATTATTTGAATCAATAGATAATGGCAGAGTCTAAAATAATTTGAAACTTATAGGAAAAAGGTAAACAGGAGAAAGATTAATAAATAGAAAATGACCAAAGGGTGTGAAATAATTTGGGGAGACAGCTACAAAATTTTGGGAGTCTTTGCAACTCATATTTTTAGTGCATCACACTGTCTACGTGTTTTATGACCTAAAATATAATGCAGTGAACTGTAATATAATGGTAATAGCTGGAAGCTGCTTCTTCCATCTTACTCCATCTTACAAGTCATTACTCCCTCTGAATTTTCATTTTCTCATAATTTTGGTTGCTATGGGATTCAAGTGAGAATGCGTATTACGAAAGAATTTTAAAAGTTGATCCATTTGTAAAGTGTAATGCATTAGAAAAGATAAAGTAAAATTAATAAATACTAAAATTTACTTTTAGCAAACATCTCAAGTCTTTACTAAATGACAAAAACTTTACATAATTATCTCAGTTTATTCCTATAGCAACCATAGGGAACAGATTATATTACTATCTTGAGTTCACAAGTGAAAAAAAATAGGCCTGTTGCTGTTAAGTTACTATAGCTAGAAAGTTCCAGACCAGGAGCCACACTAAATCTGTTTGATTTCAGATAATGAGGCTTAATCATTATGCCACCTATTTCCATATGGGCTGTCGAATTTGCAGAAAAACAGAAAATACACTATGGTTTCCTTAGGTATGCATATGTGTAAATTGTATTATTTAATTGGTTTTTAATAGAACATCTAGTAAGAAAAAGAAGTTATTAAGCTGGATAAGTTTTTGACTTATTAAAATTTAGAAAACAAAATGAGAAAATTAATGGAGACAACATGAAAGGAAGTAATTTAATGTAGTTATAAATTTTATTGATCCAAAATATATTATTACATAATTATGTTTTTAATAGAATAATAATTATTTCAATAGTTACATTTGTTCAAAATGCATGAACCTAAATTTCTAAGTTAAAATCACTGTATGTCACTTATAAGGATGCAGGTAAAAGAGAGCGTCTTTCTGTATATATTAGATGAAGTCAATTATTTTCAGCTCACTATATGTCAATTTTGAATATTTAAATTTAAATATTTTATTTGATAAACTCTTTGAATACAGACATATAAGACAAATCATGGAAGCTAAATAAAAGTCTACATATCATGAGAACTGTTGACACATTATGAACTCAATTCCTAAACTGTCATCATTTCTTATAGGTCTTGCTGAAACCACATGACTACTTCAAACTCTGCTTTGACCGCTTGTCTGCCTCAGTCAAGAGAGAATGTGATTTTCACAGATTCTGCTTCTTTCTCTTTTCCCTTTACATTTTACATTCATGCCACATTTAATTTTTTGATTCTTGCACAATAAAACCAATTGAATGCAACTGGATCTCTTCACTCGGGAGGAGTCTGTGGCTACGCCCCAAGGATCTTCAAAACCTTGAGATTCCAAGACAAATTTAGTGTGAGTCTGAGTACACAAATTGATCTGGGAACAAAGTCCATAATTTCATTTGATTCTCAGGGTCCATGGTCTAACACTAGTTAAAAATGCCTTCTCCAGGATGACACTGGAACATCTAAATTTATGGCTAAGTCATTGGGACCAGAGAGGAACTGATCCATGATGTTCCAATCCAGAGGACCACGAAGTGACTCTTGGGAGTCATAGAACTCTAGAGTTAGCATTAAATCTAAGTGCCAAATGCATTGCTAACTCTGGTCTAGATCACTCCCAAGAGCAAATTCTGGGCACAGGCAGGCTACAGTTGACCACAACTACAAATAAATATGTGGCACAATTACAAGAGTTGACAGAGATTCTAGACCCGCGTGACCAGTTTCCTCTAGACTAGAAGTTACAATCTCATATCTGTCCAAACACAGACACACACACACACACACACACATGAGAAAGCCTCCGGAATTGAGGTCTCCAGTCTACAAAACTGGTGAATACTCAAAGTCCAAAAATATGACATAATCTTTTCCCTAAACAAATATTGCAAGGAAAATGACCGGGTCATTTATGCGCTTGCTTCATATTTAACACATCATGCCAGGAAAAATACAAATGACTCAGTCCTTACGAAGGCCCTACTGGTCATCCAACTAATCTTTTCCTGTAACCTCAACAGATGTGCTCTTACTAGGAGTGACTTACAGGCTTTTACCTGCTCTCACAGTCTAACGCTGGAGTCTGGAAGAGAGGCATGCTCAGGAACATGGCATGGCCGGGCCTCACTTGTTATGACCATTAATAATATTAATTTCTTGAAAAACAAAGTAAAAACATAGAAGAAGTAGAATTTAATTCAATAGTTAAACATTTATCATCTACTATGTACAAGGTACTGTTAAAATTACTGTGGGATACAAAACAATAATAATATTTAATAATAAATGCTTATACAATACATATTACAGGTCAATCGTCTATTTGTTTACATGTATTTACTCATTTAATACATACTCATGGACTACATATTGTTGTCATTATTATTAGAAAGAGAAATAATCTTCCCCAAGTGGAGGTGAGAGTTGAACCCAGATAATTTTTCTTTAAAGTTCATGCTCTTAATCACGTGAACACTACTATAAAAGCATTTCCAGTCTGGTAGTTGAAATAAGAATACGAAGCAGAATAATTTGAAACAAGAAAAACAGTCAAGTATTAATATTGTCTCATGTTAATATAATAATGATATATCTAGCTAAATAACATTAATAATAAGACTTGTTAAAAGTATGATTTTAAGTTAAATACTTACCTCCTTGGTATGATGTTACCCCATACTTGTATCTGTTGAATTAACTAGTTGAAGTGCTCTGCATACCTAATATTGCATAGTAAATCCCTCACCTACCATTTATATGTTAAGACAATACATTAATAAACTGGCTATTTTGGATTTTCTTAAATTATTTTCAGATGTGATGGTCCATCTAAGTGTAGGTGGTTTGTAACTAATGAGAAATTGGGTCTTTAGCACAGAAAAGAAATCCAGAGATTCAATCATTCAATCATCAATTATTTGCCAAGTGTCCGCTATGTGAATATAGCATGTTTCTTCCCCACCTCTAGGACTTCATAGTCTAATGAGATTTAGAAAAACATTTTATTGTTCAGTCCTGCAAAACAGCCTTGTATGAAAGTTCTCACGTCTTCCAGAATCCAGTGTTATTATACAATAAGCATTCATATAGCACTTTAAAATATAAAAAGCTTTTTCACATATATCTACTACTTAATCTTCATCAATAACCTCCTGAGTAATTTGTTATTGATCCTCATTTTGTGTATGTGAAAACAATTTCAAAATGGTTAAACATTAAGATAATGAAAATTTATGGGCTTTAGATTTACAGAGAATAGGATTAAAGTTTTAGCTCAACATTGCTTAACTGTGTGACTTTGGGCAATAAATAGAATGGAAATTAACATATATATTTATTTATTGATATATGTGTCAGGTTCTATAACAAAGAATTTACAGGTATTACTTTATTTATTCCACATAGTACTCTCTTACAGAGGTACTATTATTATGCTCAAATATAAATGAGGAAACTGAGACTCAGAGAGATTAAGTAATTTGCCCAAAATCAAAAAGATGGTAAGTGGTAGAGTTTAGTTCTGAACCCTAGCAATTCAATCCACCAGCCTTCGTTATCTTACTACTAGGATATATAACCTTCAATCTGAGATGTTCATTAATGTTACCCTATATCAACTGGGCATTCAGTAAATGTTCATTCTTTTATCCCTAAATTTCCTAAGTGACATTTCCAAAGACATCCATTGTCCACAAGATAAAGTCAGCTTTCACCATCTTGCTCTTACCACCTCATCTCTCTCCATTAGATCTTCATACCGTACACCTCAGACACTCAAAAACTGTGACTGCTTTAGCTGCGCCATCACCATCACCTGCACTTTTATGAAGTTGCTCAAGCCCTTTTGATAATTTGTGTCACGTAATCAAAATTTGACTCCTTGGCTTAGATGTCATATCCTTAAGAAAATGTTTCCTGAACTTCCAAGATCAAGTGCTCCACTAATACGTTACCATAACATCCTGCCCCTGCCAGTTCCTTTCCCCCTCAGTACTCATCAAACTCTGCCACACCTGCCTGTCCACATCTGCTGGGCTGTAAGCCCTATGAGCATAGGAACCATATTCTACTCACTACTGTCTCTCTAAGGTAAGGCCTAATACAGCATAGAGCTAAATAAATATTTGCTAAACAAATGAGTAAGTAAAGGAATAAATGGGTTGTTAATGACTAAAGTTGAAATATCCATTTAATATGGTTAAATAAGATAGACTTTTCTTACCAAAATCCAGAAAAAAAATGTTGAATAGTGATAACGAATCAAACTACCAAACTCAGTGACATATTGTTAGGCTACTTTTAAACTCAAAAGAAAATTGCTGCAGATCATATTACCAATCACAGAAATATAAAAGTGTAAAGAGAGAATGCTTTTATAATTTAATCTCAGTTTTCAAGCAAAGAAAGCTTAATGTCAATAGAATGATATTAAAATTGCTATATCAATATTATGTATTATCTTAACTTTAGCGTACTATTTAGAAAAAGGTGATGATGGCGTGTTCTCTTAATCTTCCTAATGTGATACACTGTAGTGGTGACCAGATGCCCATAATATTGGAAAAAAGGCTATAAACCTAATAGCCAAGGCTAATGAACAGAAACAGACTTGGAAGATCAAGTGTATTCTTTTTATGTGTATATTTTATTGGAATATACTGAGAAGTCCCAGAAACTCTTGAAAGTGAGGCTAAACTCTTAAACATTCCTATGAAATTAATATTTGACATTAATATAGTTATTTTCCATATATAAAAATCATTCTTTTGAATCATTCATCACAAAATACCTACAACCACTGTTGAATTGGTTAAGCCAAGAACCTTAAGTAATAAAACCTTGATGTACCTCGTGCCATCAAAGCAATAAATTTTAAACTAATGATTTCAAGTAATAGTACAACTAATGAAAATTTTGCAAAGAGTAAAATTCTTCTTTCTTTTTTCTTAAATAAATATGTAACAGTGAAACATAATATTTCCATGAGAAAAATCCACGCAAACAACTGATTTTGCCAACAGACTTGACTTTCTTTTAATCAGTATTAACCCTTGCCAACAGTAATCATATTAGTTTTCTCAGTCCCTCCCCAACAGGAAACAAGTAGGAGGGACATCCAGGAATAAAGGGTTTATTTATTCAAAAGGTACTCACTAGTTTTCATTTGGAGACAATGACTACCAGAGAAGAGTCAGCTTGGTTAAGAGAAGATAAAATCTGACCAGAACACAGAGAAGAAACCCCCAAAGCATCTGTGCAGATAAGAGTTTGGGACACAGATTTTTATTTTAGGCTCTGAACTTTCCACAGTTTGGACACAACTGTAATAGCTAAATAAACTAATAATTGAAATGATCTGCTAACTTAGACAAATCGAACTTGTTTCTAAAATTATTATACTAATTACCAATGGGAACTGGTCATACCCATTCAAAGGTTAGAGTCCCATTCACTCTCGCTATCTTTGCTGTTTAATCAAAGCCTATTCCTATGAATTACTCAGGTTCTGTGGCTGAATAGCAGCTTTGAGAAAATGTGATTTAAGTAAAAAAATCATAACACAAAGCTGTCTTCATTGAGTAAAAGTTGCTGTAATAACAATGCCTCACTCTGTCTAAGGCACTTCCTGGTAATAAAGTGGGTGCTGACTCCAAAGCATTGACTTTTCATCGTACATGTACAAATTACAATGTTTAAACTAAAAACATTTTTAAACACATTTAAAATACATTTAAATACATTAAATACATTTAAAACAATTTTAAATAATTTTTACTTAAATAATGTGTTTACTCATATTTGAACAAGCATTAAGTTGTTAACCCCACTTACTCTAAATTACTCTATTATTAGACCTTTATAAAAGGTGCAGAAAGCCCTTGAGTAATCAGCAAATTATTTAGTCATAGTATTGCTTCCTGAGAAGTCTTAATATCATAATTTACTAAAATAACTGTGAATTTGAATAGCTTATTTATCACTATATTATTAAGCACACATTCTCTTTATTCTTTTTTTTTCTTGCTAGGGTCCATAAAGAAAAGATGAAAGTCCTCATCTTATCTATGATGATCTTGAGTCTCACTACATTCTTCTTGGTAAGTTTTCAATACTCATCAACAGGCAATTTTCTTCTCATTTAGAAAAAGATAAAGATGTTCATATTGATCATATGTCACAAAACATCTCAGAGTAAAACATCATTATGTTTGTAACCAGGATAACACATGCTTCATTGCTTTAAAAAAATTTTACCATGAACTTTGACTATATCCCTTTCCGTATATTCACATAATGGGAATATTATAAAACACCAGTCAGAAACTTATGTTCACACAAAAACATGCACACAGATGTTTACAGTAGCTCCATTCAGAAATGCCAAAACTTGGAAGCAACCAAGATGTCCTTCCATAGTGAGTGGATAAATAAAGTGTGTAATATTCAAATAATTAAGTATTATTCAGTGCTAAAAAAAAAAAAAAAAAGAGCTATTAAACCATAAAAAGACATGGAGGAAACTTAAATGCACATTACTAAGTGAAAGAAGCCAATCTGAAAAGGCCACATATTGTATGGTTCCACCTCTATCACATTTTGTAAAAAGCAAAACTATGGAGAGAGTTTACTCCC
The DNA here is from genome assembly GCF_037783145.1 of Equus przewalskii. Taxonomy (NCBI): domain Eukaryota; kingdom Metazoa; phylum Chordata; class Mammalia; order Perissodactyla; family Equidae; genus Equus; species Equus przewalskii. The sequence continues at coordinate 64,557,554 of NC_091833.1, read as the reverse complement.
TTTAGGGATCAGTGATTGCCAGGGATTAGGAGAGATGAACAGGCAGAGCACAGAGAATTTTTAGGGTAGTGAAACTAGTCTGCATGTTACTGTAATGGTAAATACACGTCATTATCCATTTGACAAAACTCAGAGAATGTACAACACCAAGAGTGAACTCTAATGTAAACTTTGAGTGATAATGATGTGTTCATGTATGTTCATTGACTGTAATAAATGTACCACTCTGGTGCAGGATGTTGATAGTGGGGAAACTGTGTGTGTGTGAAGGCAGGGAGTATACAGGAACTCTCTGTAGCTTCCACTCAATTTTGCTGTGAACCCAAAACTGTTTCATAGAATAGTCTTTTTAAAAAAAAAGAAAGGAAGGAGGGAGGGGGAGAGAGAGAGAGAAAGAGAGGGAGGGAGAGAGGGAAACGAAGGAAGGAAGGAAAGAAAAAAGAAAGGGAGGGAGGGAGGGGGAGATAGAGAAAGAGAAAGAGAGAAAGGAAGAAAGAAAGAAGAGGAAAGAAAAGAAAAGAAAAAAATGAAAATCAAATCTGGAAAAAATTAATTTTTTGAAAATTTTTACTGGTGAATATTTTTAAATACGCCCACTGTGACTTGAAGCCACACATATTTAGTACCTTACTTATATGTTTTTTATTTGCAGACAAGTGAGAGTCTTAAAACTCATGACTAGTCAAGACAAAAGCCATCAAGACTAAATTCACCTTCCAAAATACGAAAACCAAAGTCCTCACATGCCCAGGCTGCAGTAAGATGAGCCCAGACATCAAAGCAGTTATCAAGTCAGGCTTCACTTACCGGGACGAACCAAAATCATCTATATCAGTTTTACCAAACCAATCTCTAGCATCTAAATCTAAAAGATCTTCAACTTCCAAGTCTACACCCAAGCATTCATTGTCTTCCCAAGATACAGCAAAGAAGTCTACTTCTAACAAAAAGCAATTTCTAGCTAACAAGGTTGCACAGAAACAGCCTCAACCAAAATCAACTTCAATAAAGCAGAACTTAATCCACAAGTCTGCACACAAAGTGACCTAAGCTGACAAGTCCAAATCCAAACAGTGACCTCCCGCCAAGACTGGCATAAAAAGGAAGAAAACTGCTATGCCTAAACAATGGCTTCTGCTCTCCCTGATGCCACCACTGCTCTAGACAATGCCACCACTGCTACCAATACAACTGTTGACACTGTGCCTGAAGATGTCACCAAAGCTGAAGAGTATGCTTATGGCACTGAAGATTATGATTCAGCCTCTGAATATGAATATGACCCAGAGCTTAATGAAGATTCCACCACAATTCCAGAATCTAATGCCATAAGCCCTATCACTCCTTCAGCTCCAGCAGCCACTACTCCTATACAAAATGCCTGAGAACCCACAACTGATAACACTACTACTGATAACTGATATCACTAAGGTGATAGTTACTATACAAAGCCCTTGAATATTGAGTGAACACTCCAACCAAAAATCAAAAGTATAAGATGAAAACTGAAAATTTTAGCAGTGAAAATGCAGCATTTCTTTAAGCATACAGTATTTAGAGTTTCTAGTCTTTCTTCTTTGTCTGTTGCTAACATATCACATCACATATTTGAAGTACTATAAAAAGAATTGTCATTGTATTTTATTATGATGACTGAATTCATTTCACAGGCCTCAGTACTCGACATCAAAGTGGAATTTGTCATTTACTCTCACTGCACTCTAAAAAGTCCTTGATCTCCTAAGAGCAAGATTCCCTAAATTCTCTTAATTCCCCTCTTAAGCACTGAAGTTTCTCATTCACTGACCTTGATTAAATTATTCAACAAAAATTTGTCTCATAATGTAGAAGGATAATTAATTACCTTGGTGAATTTCATCCTTACAAAAGGAAATAAACACTTAAAGGTGTTACCTATAGAATAACAGGAATCTCATATGTAGGATATGAGCTTTCTAGGATACTGTAAAACTAGAGGCAAAGATATTATTCAGAGAATCTAGGAACTAAACATGCCTTCTTCCTCTGAATGAAAATTGGGCCCTGGTAAATACTAAGAGGGCCCCAGAAGTCTGGAAAAGAATATTTAAATTATTCATGCGTTATAAAGCACTTGAAGAGTAAGAAATGACCTTCTTAGATCCAGTAAGATCCTGTCTTGCATGGAAAATGTCACTGGAATCTTTAGGACCTGCCCTCTCCTTACTACTATAACCACACAGTCATAGACTGGGACCCAAGGGGAACTAAACTGAGAAATCCTACCCCTGTTCCTTCTCTCCGTGACCATCACTCTTCCTTAAAATCTCTATATCCTCTGAGAAATGAGTACTGTTCTTGATCTGATTTTATAGGGCCTGTGTATGTGAGAGAGACAAAGAGAAGATAAGAGGAGGAGGGGAGGAAGAGAGAGAAAGGGAGAGAGAGAGAGAGAGACTTGCCTGTGGATCTCACCTGAAAGGCTGCACTCATATTTATTATTTCCATTTCTCATCACAAATTCCTTCTTCTCTGCTACCGAGTGGAGTCAATAGCATACATAAAACAGTGATTTGGAATTGTAAAAGAAAAAAACAGAGGTACTTTTAGGTTGATCCGCTTTTATCTTAAAATATTTTTCCTCAAGTCTACCCCACAGAAGATTTTAAAATCAATGTATTCATGCTATTTGATGGACACATTAGACTAGACTAGATTGATATCATAAACTCAAACCAAATTAGTGGGCAAGATTTCTCTTCTTTTTATAGCCTTTGAGGATATTTTAATTGTAGGTGAGAAATACTGTAAGGATCTGCTAAGCACAGGCATAAATTTGAATCTGCTCCATAGCTCCACACACGTACATGTCTAAAACATTTCTTCCAACTTCTCTGCTCATTCTTAGACGTTTATGAATTTTTTCACACCTAAAATTTGTCTAAGGTTCTTTATTGTATAAGCAACTTTTAATTTCAGATAACTAGAAATATTAAATTAACACATTCAACATATATTTTGAGCATCTACCAATAGCAAGTCTCTGTGCTAAGTGCCATGAGACAGTACAAAAAGACCCGAACAATGATTGTGATTGAGGGCGCTCACAGCAAAGGGGGGAATATAACACACGTATATAAATGATCATGGCACAATCCAAAACAGAAGAGAAGATTTCTTAGAGACTGAGAGACCAGGGCAGTGATCATGGAAAAAGAGAAGTGTTAAGAGAGAGGTGATGTTTAAATTGGATATTAAAGAACATCCAATTTTCTCAATTTTTCTGACTTGAACAGTACTTTTAACAACTGAATTAGTTGCCAATAGATAAACATTTAAAAAAATAGGAAATCTCATATAAAAATCCAGATTTTTCCCAAAAGCATGAAAGATTTGGTGCCATGGGCATGCAGTCTTGCATGACAACTGTCAATGATAGCAGCACTACTAAAAGTGTGGTCTGCAAAATGGCTGCTAGACCACCAACTGCTACCAGTCAGTTAGGAGTAAAGGATATAAATCAATGTTGTCATTTTTTTTCAATTTAAAATAGCTATAGGATGTAGAACAGGCTGTGTAAACTACTTAGTTGAGTGGCCCTACAAAATATCCCATTCTATTGCCATCTCTTCCAATTCCAAGGTAAGGGTTTGTACATTATTGAGAGAACCACATATAAAGAATACATGTTTATCAAACAAGTGTCACTTTACTTTTCCTTCAGGAAGTACTGAGAACTAAAACACAAGTAATCATGTAATTGTTTGTTTCTCCCTCTTCCTAGGAGAATAAAAGTAGAAGAGAACATATTCTTGATTTTCTCATTAGATTCAGATTAAGCTAACTTCTCAATAAAGTCAGGAATCACTGAGTCATTCCTAGGACTCTGAACATCCCAACACGTCATGTGTGCAGGGAACACCAGAGTCTTCAGAAATGGCCCCTTTTAATAGATTTATGATTCTTTCTCTTCCAGGCACATGTTAAAACATCTGTGATATATTTTTGATATAAAGTCAAGACATTTTGATTGCATAAATTAGCATGTGAAGTTAACCTGGTTAAGATTTAATATTCAAAAAATTTTTGCTCAAGAATAATCTTGATCTCTTAATTTAAGCACTACCCTTAATTAAGGGTGTTTTCCCCCTAAAATCAGAGCCTTCAATGGAATTTTGTTTATATCAGCAAAATCATGATGAAAATACTTGTCTGGGTGAAAATTAATCTTTGATTATCATCAGAATAGTTATTTAAATAATAATATTTGCTTTTACTAAAACTTAATTTGAGGGGGGTATAATATATTTACTCAGGATTACTTTGATGTTTATGTTTTAGGCCTAGCAGCTGACAGAATTTCTCATCATAAGAGTTGTTCACTTATTCCCCAACACATATTGGTAAGGTTAGTGTTTTCTCCCATTATTGTGTTGATATCCAACCTTGATTCTGAAGAAATGCTCCCAGCGTAGAATCAAGAGCAGCTATTACAGCATTTAAATATGCATGCATATGTACCTAGGCATACACAAAAATGTTTGTAAACATTTATGGACGTACTAGATACATAAAAACAAACTGCAGTTATTACAGAAAGTCTCTTTCACTTGAATTATTACGAAAAGTTAATCATTTTGAGGACGTTTAGACTACTGACTCATTTGCCTCCATTTCCTGCAATACTTGATTCTATTGCAGAGGTATTTATATCTCTTTTGTTCTGCTTTTGGCTTCTAACACTTCTTGATCCATTATAAGTTGGCTAGGTTTATACTTCAGGGCTTTACACATCTCTCTAGAAATATATGATATAAATTGTTTTACACATAAATATAACTCAGAGTTGTTCTGGGAATTTTCAGTGCTTCATGGGGAAAATATCTTCTAACACTTGATGAAACAATTGCATACATTTGAGACAGAGATAGTCTGACAGCATAATATTATTAGCTCATACTTTGGCATCATTTAGTTGTCTTCAACTCACTTATCTCAAAATGGGGTAAAAGAGACATGCCAAGGTCCCCACAAGAACAAGTGGGATACAAGAAAAAAGTATTAGACCCTAAATTTCTTTTTATACTATTCTTCAAATTTCTCCTTTATGTTACATTTTTAATGTACGTTATGTATTTGAAATTATAAACATTTATAGTCTATAAATAAAGTGAGTTTACTTTTTAACTAGCAAGGATGAATAACAAACATTTGGAGTGCAATTTTATCCAATTTAGTCATCTTTGCCTTAGAATTCTAACAGGTAGACTCATCATTTACTCTTTTCTGTTCTCTCAGAAATTACATATCTGCAATACTATAGAACAGAAATACTAGATTTCAGATGCTCATTTTAAAATATCAAATAATTTGATTTGCTTCCCTCTCACTGAAGAGTCATGAGAAAATCATCAGACTCAGAGCTCCCTCCGCAGGAGATTTTAAACACAAAGTAAACAAGATGGCTGCCTGTTTGATTCCGAAGTTCTTTAATTATCTCAAAGGTTTCAGATTTGTGGGTGGTAAGAATTCACCTTACGCCCATCCACAGTTACTTCAACACAACTTACTCAGCAAAGAAGCAAAAGAGAGAGAGAAACCAATATAGTGACATTACAAACTAATGTCATAATAATGAATGAGAATAAAGAGAATGAAATAAATGGAAGATATAATTGCTTAGTACTAAATAGAAGTAAAGGAAATAAGGAAAAATGTTCATGAATAATATATTTATCTTAATAGATTTATAATAGCAATAAATTGAAAAATCTATTAAAGAATAGATAAGAACCTGTGAAATAGCTTTATGGTGGAATTATAAAAGTCATTAAAATTATGTTTATAAAGAGTTTTTAATTAAATTGAATGCCTATATAATATTTTGGGTGTCAAAAATTATGATACAGAATTATTTCACATAGTCACTGTTAAAAATTGAATACAATTAACCTACTAACTTTTTTAAGAAAATCAAAATTAATTAAAAATTTTTTCTTTCAAATTTTAATTTTTTAATTTTACTTTAAGGCTCAAAATAAAAAACCTTAGAAATATGTAAAATTTAGTAAAATTTATTAATTAAAAACAACTGAAAATAGACATCAAACAAGTAAAAAGTGAGACTTATAGCACTGGTATTTTTTAATGATGTCCTACCGATTACCAGGAGCTATTTGGGGGTCTTGTTCAAATAAGTGAGAAATTACTTTATTAAATTGGTAAACTAAAGAGGCCTCTTACACCACGTGGAGCTCATAAATTATTTTAAACTATAATCCACAGCCTTCTTTGAAACCATATAGTGAAGCTGATGTTCACAATTGAAATCATATTTCCCAAAGGAAAAATTATCCTGCAGCTCATATTTTCAACAAATAACTCAGCACCAATAAATTCATATGAACAAAAACCAAAGCCGGAAGAAATACATAGCTCTAAAAATGGTGAAAAAGTTGACAAAGAATAATTGCAAGATTTTTAGTTATTTGCATGTAAATGGAGAAACTGTTTTCGGCAAACGAAGGGAAAAATGAGAATTATGACGAGAAAGAAGAGAGCAAACAATGCAGTCTGGACACAGCAAATCATGTTTTTACATTTTGGAGGTAAATTAGCAACTTGCTTCACAAAGGGGTCAGCATAGACAGGCTCCCACTTGGGTAAGTTGGGCAGGGTCATCAAAACAGTTAAGTTGCTTATGGATGAGCTGAAAACCTTGAGAATTTAGCTGTGAAGTAAAGGGGACTATTCTTTTGTGTAAAATCTTCCAACATCCTTCCATTAACACATCCAGCCTGTATAAACAGGTTTGTGCCTTATCCTCTCAGAATTTCTCAACACTATAGTTATGAATTCACATTTTTAAAAAATAAAATAAGATTGTTAAATACATTGATTGTACATGGAGTTCAATGCAGCATTAAGGTTTATAAAGCACACAAAATATAAAATTATTGAATCAATATTTGACACAAAATCACTTTTGCTATTATAAACATTTAAAATTTTGTAATTAATTATTTGGTTAGCCTTATCAGAATTTGAGAGGAGATCTTTAAGCTAAATTTGCTGCCGCAGGTCCAATAAAAAAGAAACCTACCCAATGAGATCTGATTTGCTAAATTGATTTCTCTCTTAAATTTCCTAGAATAAAATAAATCATTTTAAATCATTCCAAGAATTTATTGTGGGTAGTACTCCAAGTTCAAAATCACTCTTTTCAAAAATATAGGTGACAGCATCTACGCATGTAGCTATACAAAGAATGTAAATTAGGAAGTATTTAAGGAGAGGGTCATGAATTTGGTTTCCCTGTTGATTTCCATACTCCAAACATAATGGGCAACTGGAGCTGGAAGAGACTGTCAATCACACTCCTTTTCTTTACTGAAGTTGAGACAATGGGTGAAGAAGAAAAAGATAGGAGGGTATTTCTCATGTTAAATATTTGAATACGAGCCTCATGACATTTTGACAGCAACTGGACTCTGACTCACTACCCGTCCACTAACCACATGAAGTCTTGATTCAAAGAATTTCAGCAGCAGAACTTAGGAGAGCGCATAAGTAATAGTGTGAAGAGGATGCAACACGAAATAATTTCACACATGAAAATAATTTCATACTACTTGCAAACTATTTACTCACAAAGGTAAAATAGTTGTGTCAACTTTGCAATATTCTTTAAATGATTTATTTAGAGGATTATTTTTTTACAGTACAAAAGTAGTCCATCTCCTGTCTAAAATCCTACATTCTGTATATTAGAGTCTAAGTTTTATATAGTTATAATCTTTTAATTCTCAGTTGCACAGTGTTCTATACATTAAAGTTTCTTAAACTGAATTGCTTTACAATTAATGATTTCCTTCATGTCAATGATATTTTTTATCGACAAAGTCTCTTATTTACTCAATGGTTCTTGATATAATGGTTGACATCTTAATGCAGGGCAGCAGAATTTGCCACCCCAAAATGTGTCTCTTTGGCTTGATTATTTTTAAGAACAAAAGACTCAGAAAAAAACTTTGATCTTCTCCCTAACTGCCTAAAAGAATGTAAGGATAGAAGGCCTGTTTTCCTACTATACTATAATATGAACTGGGTGTGGGAGACAGGGAGGAACCTAGCAAGACCTATTTGATCTAAGTCCTCTCCATATCCTATTGTGCCTGCAAGGCATGGCAAACATTTGTTTAGCAAACATTTGCTTTCCATCTCCATGTGAATTGCCTTCCTGCCCTTTGAGGTCCCAAACCACTATCCCCAACATCCTCTTTGGCTGAAGGCAATATTTAAAGTGGTGGCTTTAGCCATTGTAGCAAGTTACTCAATTTTCCTGGGATTCTCCCATGTATACACATCATTAAATTTGTTTGATTTTCTCCTGTCATCCTGTCTCATGTCAATTTCTTAGAGCAGCCAGAAGACCATAGACAGGTAGGGGGAAATTCCTTTCTCCTCTCCAGTTGGGGATGAGGATGGGATAAAACTTAACTGGCTGGACGCTGCTTGTTCTGGGACTACTGCAGCTGACAGATCCTGGACCTCTGACAAGAGCTGGCAGCAGCTAAGAGTTCTTACCATGTCCGTGTCCCAGATCTCTGCCTGCAGGATCCAGCGGAAGCAAGAGTGGTGAGTTTTTTCCTCTTCTAAATTTAAATTAGCCAGGGAAAATATTTGTGAAACTAGCTTCCTGGACTCAGGGACTCTGGGAATTTTGGTAGAGCACTCTTTGGTTTTTACTGGTCCTTCTCCTCCCAGAGATGGTCACTGTTTTTCCCTATCTCTGTCTTTTGTGCTGTATGTCATCAAAATGAAAAACCATAGGGCAGGACACAGGCATGGGCCCTATAAGCCTTGACAAATAAAAATGGCAAGCAATAGGATATATTGGAGCATATGAGGAAGCCATTTGGTATAAACCTAATTCGGCCTGACTTTGTTTTTTCCAAAAGGGCCTGACAGTGGCTATTGAGCACGCATTGCGTATCTGCTTAGACATTTCCTACGGCCAGAACAAAGGCCCTTGAGATAAAGGTGCAACTTCCCCCCACATTAGCATTTCCTTAGGGATAAGCATTTTTCCTTAGGCTAGGAACTGATTGCTGCACTCACCTTTGACCACCCAGCTCACCTGTGACCTCAGCTGGAGACAACAGAGTGCCACCCTGCTGTGTTCACTGAGACAGAAGACCTACCTGCTGTTTCCATCGATCTCTGTGCCGACAGAGCAGTTTCGCGACTATTGTAAAAGGGACATTTCAATCCTATGTGAAACATCCTCTCTGGGGGTATATAACCACTCAGTGCACCCCACTTCTTTGGTGCCCTTTCTTCCTTCAGGAAGAAAGGCCCCGGGTTATAATCCTCAGATTTAAGCTCAGAATAAACTCACCCAAATTTTCATTTATAGATTGGTTATGGATTATTTTCGTTGACAGCCTGTTGTCTGGACTGGCCCTACAGTCTGGTGACAAACCTTGCTGTGAGTTAATGAGCACATGAGGTAAAAGCTATTACTAAGGGACATCTTGGAAGCCAAGCTGTAAAATTGGTGGGCACAAGTCCAGCATTTAAGAGCCATTAGGGTGCTCACCATCCCAAGAGGTCTCCTGTGATAGGATAAGTTGGTCACAGAAGAGGTTAGATGGAGACAGGTCACCTGACAACCTCAAGAAAACTTTCCTGCAAAGAGGTACACTGTAAAAACAGTACACAATCCCCAATTCTGTGGCAAATCCCTCTCAGGTATTAGTTTGACCCCAAGAGACCCAAGGCTTAGCTACAGCTATTAATGTGCACATTAAAACAAACAAAAAAAACTACATGAGGTTTTCCTTTTGTCTTGTTCTGTGTTTTGATAGCTTGGCTTTGTGACCAGTGAGGATATCCTCCCTGCCATCCAGAGGATGCACGTACTGGTGTGCATCTTGGCAGCCAGGCAAATAGACTGAGGTTCTGAGATGCACTCTTTGTCCAACTGTGTCAGCTCTCAGGGGAGTTTGTCATAAGGGGTCCCAGCCCATAAGAGGCCCTTATAATCTTAACCTTCATTGCTTGTTAGTGCTGGGAAAATCCCATTCCAGTAGCCTGCATGTTGTCAAAGATTAGTGGGTTTGTGACAGGAATGTGGTACACCAGAGAGACTGTTTTCACTACACCATCCTTACTATCTGTGCAATGAAAGCCTTTGCTTTCTTAGATTATTTTGGGGAGCAAACTTTCTGGATCTTGTAAGGGCTGTTTCTTTTGCACTCTCTTTTGAGGATGCCACTTAGGTCCATGTTTATGCCATAAAGGCTTATTGATTTAGGTGACTATTAAAATCCTACTCATCAACGGCCAGATGATGGGTCCTCTAAATTGGAAAATCTTCTAAATTGGAAACTTTTTTTGAGAGCTCTCATTATAAACTGCTGTTTTATTAATATCTATGAAAAGACCAAATTAAATGGGTGGACATAGAAATAACAACTAGCCTTAAGAACTTAATCTAATTTGGGTCTCAGCTTCCTCTCATGGTCTTACAGATGCTAACAAAACATTTAGTTCATTAACAAGAGAATGGGAAGAAACCAAAGGGAAAGTCAAGGGACTCTTCTCAACAAGGTTGAAATGTTTCAAATAGTTATTAGGAAACAAGGTAAATAAAGCAAATATTAAAGTGAGGCAAAAGAGGAATCAGAAAGGGAAGAGTCATGAGACTCCTCCCAATAGCATGGAAATCTTTAGATGATTATTTAAAAATGAGATGAATAGAACAGACATTGATGAAGTTAAAACAAGAGTTTACATAAAGCACTACCCAATGTTGGGTGGGCAAAAGGGGCTCCCTACTGGCCCTCCCAATATTAAAGGGCTCCAAACAAGTCTTCTCTATTTAGCCCAGCTTGGAGAAATTTTAAAAGCCAGAAGGCAGAGATCACAATGAGAAACCTGACCAACAATCACTTGAGGTAGCAGTTAGACAAGTTAATCATCTTAAAGACTGACAATAGGGCCAGAGTCCCCTGGCTCGACCTCTCATGGCAGAATAGATGAAATGACCAGGAGATGGAGAAGAGAAATTTCCAAGATTCTTTGATTCAGGAATCCCATGAGCTGTGGTACCAAGACCCATTCATGGGACTCTGATTCGGGCTACAATTAGATTGAGAAATTGTAAAAGTATAAGGGTTGATAGAATTATAAAGTTTGGAATGTTTGAGCTAATATCATATGAAGAGGTTATGTCAACTTTTCCTGAATATTTTAAAGGAATGGATGATATGTCTGGCCAGGAACGCTTCCCCTGCCCAAAATTATAAGATTGAGACTTCTTGATAAGGTCCTAATGGAAGCTGTGGTTATAGGTTTAAGAATTGATGAAATTTTGTTGGAGAATTGGTGTATTTGAATGGGCTTTATGTGAAGTGATTACATCTCTTTTGCCTGATTGTATTATGGGTTGTATGATGGGGATGGATATTGTGTCTCACTGGGGAATATTTCCCTTGCCTGATATTGTAAAATGGAGAGCATATTAATCTGCCCTTCAGGCACCATTAGTTAAACATGATAAGGGGGTAAAGAGGGTTGCCTGAGCCCACACAGTGTAAGATGGAAACTGGAGGATGATATTCAAGGGCTAATAGAAAGGATACTGGAAGTTCCCCCTCCAAAAGGTGAATTAGTCTAGGGTTGAATTATGCACTCGGAAAGAGAGCCTCAGTTAAAGGCTTTGTGCAGTGTCATACACTGTCCTGAAGTTTTAGAACACAAAAATCTTTCAATGTGCTTCTTAGTTAAAAATCTCCCTGACATAATGAAGCAAATTGAAGAAAATGTAGTTGGATGAGCAGATCAGCCTTTTGATATCATTCAGGCTACAACCCAAGTATTTGAGAAATTGATAGCAAGTATCTTTGTCTTGCAAATCTCTACCAAATCAGAAATGTAAATGCAGCCTACAGATTTCCTGAAACTGATCCTGATTAGCTCAATTGGTAGAAACTATTAAAAAAACAAAAGGAGAAAGTATTTGGAAATTTGGCAAAAAAAAATCTTAAATATCCTCTCCACAAATGTTAGCGAGAACATTTAGCAGGTCAACTTAACCCTTTCCAACTGCTAAAACAAAATTTGGATTCAACTATTCTTTTATAAATTAATGAGTGTGGTATTGTACCTAATTCATAGCAAAAATTTAACCGAAACTATAAGGTCTCTATGTCAGTGTGTTCACATATGTGTATATAAATATATACATATATATATGTTATAAATGGGAGATTTTTTTTACTTCAAGATGGCATGGCCAAAATTAAGAGCTTCATTTAATTGGCTTAAAGTAAGCATTTATATAAATCATTTCTAATGTAATAGAAACTAACCCAAATGTTTTTCAAATTATCATGATATAGAATAACCATTTCTAAATAAAAACATTTCACTTGCTTGGTTTCATTGAGACAGGTTATGTTCTCAGAGTTATCAGCATTGTATATGATACAGACATGCAGCCATTTTTCTACCTGGGCTTATTAGTCAAATAAGCTCATGTCATCTCTGTTACAAAATTTGTCAACAAAAATAGTAACTTAGAATGATAGCAAATTTTGTCTGATGTCTCTTGAAGTTTTCATTGGTACCCTAAACACAATTGTTGGAAGCAAGTGATTTATGTTGAATGTAAGTGAAGTAAGAGTTTATAGATAAATATTTTAGAAAAATTATATTTAAGGTCATGTGGACTTAAAATAATTTGCACAAATCTCTTTGGTAACTTGAAATCTCAGAGTTTTGCTAAGTTAAATTAAATGATGGAAAATTCATTGAATATCTAGATCATTTTCAAATAGGGTAAAATACAGAAATGTTATTTGCTAAACAAGTCTAAGTTTACCTACTTTTGTCTTCTTATTACAGAGAAACTAAACATGTTTGGGTTTATTAATAACAGATTTTGTGCCACACAAAAATTTTCTGTGAGAAAGCACATGTTTCTAGAAAGTATTTATAAGTCTGCCATTCCACAGAATGCTAATGTAAAAGACTGTTCATAATTGCTTACTTCCTAGTTTTCACTAAAAATTAAAGTTTCTAAAGGTTAGGATTTCTAATTAATACATGTGATTAAAGATACTAAAAATTAATGAGGGAAAGATCTCTGTATGCAGGGAAAGTAAGGTCCATGCTTTCAGTAAAGGAAGATGTGAGGAATGGAGATTGATTCTTTGTCAAGGAGAATAAAGGTAATTTTTGTCCTAAGGAGAGGCTAAGAAGGAGAGAAGGCATGGGACAAATTCTGAGTGTAAGAAAGAAAGTTATAGAAGGTGAGTGGAAGAGGAACCCTGAGAAAAGAGTTTTGCGCATGGTCAAGTTGGCTAAGATTGAAACGAATTTAATTCAGTAAATGAGTTTTAATATCAAAAGTAAGCTGGTACAAAATTAGAATTTGGTTTTCTCTCTCCTAAAAGGATAGTTTTCTTGGACTTTTAATCTACTCCTGATAAAGAAGTTATGAAAAGTTTTTCCTTATTTTTGAGGAAATCTACCTAAAAGGCAAGGATTCTATGTTTTGTCAAAATCATTCTTATGTTCAACAAAGTTGGTCTTCCTATTGAGAGCCATGGTTTTTTCTTTTTTTAACTGTTTAACTCACTGTGTTTGCCTTTACCCTATTTTATTGTCACTTTGGATAAATGGATGACTAAGCATTGTTTCCCAGTGGACATGTGATGCTGTTTAACCAAATGTTTAAACGTTTTTTCTTACTTTTGACAAAACTCCAAAAATTCAAATCCTGAATGAAGTCTTCTTTGTTTTTGACCTGAAAGTAACTGAGAATTTTCAGTGGGCCCCTGGGACTTCTCAAAGAATTTGTTCTCTCTTCCTATAAAATGGGAGATATTAAACTAATTAGGCTTATTTGGTATGTTAAATTGCATGGAAAGCATTGTCAAATAAGTGATGATAAACCTTCTGAAGTTATATTGCATGAGTAAATGTTAATGTAAATGTTCTAAAAATTATGTAAAACTCTTAAAAACCTGATAGGTCATGGTATAATTCTAGTGGTTATCTTAAAATGTGTATTACAGAAATAACTGAATTTCTTTGTTGATTGTATTGTAATCAGATCTTTAGTCATGCCATTTTAAGTCTTTTTTCATTTACAGACTGTTGTTACCTTAGTCAGATGCTTTTGCAAATGCATTTCATCTTCAGAAAGATTGATGAAATCTCTCTTACTAACTCTTACTGAAGAGTAATGCTTACTCTAGAATACAGGTTTCTGGTAAACTCTCAGATCATAAAACTGAACTGAGTAAGAAATTACAAAATTCTAATGGAAAAACTGATGGCTTCATAAAACTGCTAACAAAAGATCAAGAATTGATTATGTAAGACTGAATGAACTAATGAGGATGATCAAAATTCTTATGACTGTTTGTTTGAAATATTGCTTTTCTTAATGTTTTGCTTTTCTAGATTTAAGGAAAGCTTTTTCTCTTAGGCTGATTTATAACCTTAAATGTAGTTAAACTTAAACTCGGTTTAAGCTTCGTTTTCTCTTAAACTATGATTTATAGCAATTTGGTACATTATACCTTTCTAAGTGGGATGGAAATATTCATCTTTTTCTCCCTACCTGATTCCTCTAGAATTTGGAAACTCTTATTGAGTATTCTTATTTTCATGGCAAAATAGTTGTTTACATAAGTTCAATAAGAATCCATACTCCCTATAAGAGGACAGTTCCTAGTGAGCTTACAAGGTGAAGTAAAGAAGGTCACTGCCTGGCAGGTGCAAGAAACTCAGGATATTTGGGGGACCTTGAGAAGAGAGGAATTCACCCAAATCTATAGGTATCGCAGGTGGAGTCTGATGACAAGTCTTTGGCTTAGCTTTCTTGGCTTCAAGAGGCCTTTAAAAGTTTAATCTGAGATTCCTTATGGAAAGTTCCAGCAAAGTAGATTTAAAAGAACCTTTATAATTAATTGCCATTCTTGCTGCATTTATGTAATAAACAGGAAAAGTTTATTTAAACTAGACATTTTGGAAACAAATTGGTCTCAATTTGGCTCTCCTTGGTAGAAATGAGGGTGATTTTAGAGATAAATTATATTTCTATAGAAACCATAACACACATTTGTGGATAGTAGATTCTAGTTCTGTTAATGTCTTTGAGGTTTTGTTTTCTACCTGTTAACTGGACTGGATTCTAAATGCTTTTAATTTCCTCAGATATCTGGCTACAAATCTTCAAACTATTATTTTCAATTTTTTCCCATCTTTTTTATTTGGAATCATTGAGAACTGAAACCACCCTTTTTCCTGAAGCCCTATAAACTGAAGCTGAAAAATTTGATATAAACTTAAGAGAGATCACCACAATAGCCCATTTTTAGACAATCTTCAGGCCTATTGCTATGCAAGCCACTCAGAAAGATACCTGAACACCCCATGATGTCATCAGAGACATTTCAAACTGCAAAAGATGCTTCAATACTGACATTGAGAAATCTTGATGGGCTGTCCCCTGAGCTCAGAAACTGGCTTATAATTTGCTCCAATAACTAACCTTTATTTTTCTTGTTTCCATAGAAATCCTTCATTAAATACATGATTGCTTACTTACACAATGTAGGCCTAACTTTGGGAGCCCACTTGCATCAGCTCCTCCTGAAATGAATTTAACTGGACTGACCTATTGTCAGTACCAAGAGACTGATTCAATGAGATGGAACAATCTGCCAACTCAGCATCTGGACAGTGAAACTTCTTAGAGAAGTTTGAAAGGCAGAAATAAAGGTGAGCAGAATTTGCCACCCCAAAATATGTCTCTTTGGCTTGATTATTTTTAAGAACAAAAGACTCAGAAAAAAACCTCTGATCTTCTCTCTAACTGCCTAAAAGAATATAAGGACAGAAGGCCCATTTTCATACTATTCTATATCTACTATGAACTGGGTGTGGGAGACAGGGAGGCAGCTAGCAAGACCTATTTGATTTGAGTCTTCTCCACATCCCATTGTGCCTGCAAGGCATGGCAAACATTTGTTTACCAAACATTTGCTTTTCCATCTCCATGTGAATTGCCTTCCTGCCCTTTGAGGTCCCAAACCACCACCGCTAACATCCTCTTTTGCATTTGGCTGAAGACAATATTTAAAGTGGTGTCTTTGGTCATTGTAGCAAGTTACTCAATTTTCCTGGGTTTCTCTCATGTATACACATCATTAAATTTGTTTGATTTTTTCCTGTCATCCTGTCACATGTCAATTTAATTCTTAGACCAGCCAGAAAAACTTAGAAATATAGGGAAGTTTTCTTCATCCTTTATACTAGAATTCAACAAAAATGCTATTTTTCTGATCTTCACTCTAACCTGTTATTTTTGCTACTATGTAAATGGGGAAACTCAAAGGTATTAAGAAATTTGTCAAAGTCACAAGGCTGGGTCATGGCTGCTCTGGATTTGAATTCACATCTCTCAAGAATCAACTTTTTTTTAAGAAAAATATATTAGAAATGTTGTATAACACTAAATGAAAAGATCACAAAAGAAAATAAAGTAGATATTGACTACAACATCAAGGAATTTAAGAATTCACCCTTGAATATTAGCCAGCTACATGTTTTATGTAAAAATAAGAGCGGTAAATTTTATCAAAGAATATATACAGTGCTATGAGGTTTCAGTGGAGGAAAAGCTGCTTCACACTGGGCATATAGGAAGGCTTCCGAGAGGTGAAGATATTGGATCTGGACATGTGGGTCAAGTAGATCCTTAGCTTACAAGGCTGGGCATTCCAGACAGATTGAACAGTATCAGAAAAGTAAAAGACCTTTAAGGGAAACAGAATGTGGTTTACATAATCCAGAGCATATGGTTCATGTAGAAAGTAAGGAGAGAAAAATAAGATTAGAAAAGGGAGTTAAGTTTCAAATCACAGAATTTCGAATGAACCTTTTTTTCAGGTATAATAGCTGGTACTTGCACCTTTGCCACTCACAATCTGCTAATTTCTGTCATTTCTCTAAGCACAAATACTATCGTTACACTACTTCCAAGAATATAGCACATATCACCCCCTTCTGAAGCCCTACGGCTGCTATCACTCCCCAGCAAGCTCCCAAACCTACCATCTCCACCAGGACTACATTAGCGAGAACCATCACCAAGATGCTGCTAAAGGTACCCACCACGTCTCCTTCTTATAGAACGTGGGTCATTATAACATTAGCATCAATCAACAAAATTGAGGCTAAGTTTAATGGATCTACAGACAAACTGGGTATCAGACAAAAAGTTGCACCTAAGACTTCTTTGGATAATGAGAAACCTAGCAAATTTGGAACTTCCCTGAAACTTAATAAGCTCAGCACTCATGGTGTTGATGATCAAATGGATTTTGACACCATCTTTAAAGTTGACACAACTTTTGAAAAAGAAACAATTGCTACTTCTCCAAATGGTGACAATCCTGATGATGAAGATATCTCAATATATTAGATGCAGTGAATAATCAAAACTTGAAAAAAGGTATGCATGAATGTATGTGAAGGACCAAGCTACAGAAACAAATATGTAGCACCATAGCAATTAATTAAGAAATAAGCTTTCATTTTGAGCTTTATGTTGATTAAATGTCATGCAAAATAATTTACTGTAATTTTCTATTGCTGTACTTAGCAATAATTTCAATCTCATTTTTTAAAAAAATACTTGATAGATGAATTATTGGAGGAGATACTATAAAACTTCAAGCATATACTGATTTGGAGTAGCTAGTAAAATCTACATTGATCTCCAATTTCATCTGCCAATGTGCTTTTCAATTTGGGGGGCCATTATTCCAAAGTTTTGTTGTTCTCCAACTCCCTACTGATAGAACATATGAACATACAGCAGCTGCTGCTTCTGTTACTACTACTACTACTATCAACAACAGTAATAATAATAACTAAGACCTCTGTAGTTCTTACTATGGGCTAGGCACTGTTGTAAATATTTCACATACGTTAATTCATTTAATCCTTACATCAATCCTATGGAATAAGAATTATCATTATTCTCACTTTACAGAGGAAACTGAGGCATGGAGAAAGTAAGCCATTTGCCCAAGAACACACTGCTACTAAGTAGAGCAGCTAAGGATTGAATTCAAGTAGGTCTGGCTCCGTAGTCTGTGTGTCTCACCACTGCCCTGCACAGCCACTGAACCTAAATATCGAGTTGAAAATATTCACATTCTGATATCAGTTCAGGTTTTGAATACTCTTTACATTTTATAGAGATATAAGCTGTAAACAAAATTTCTTTCAATTGAGTGCAATTGTATCATAAACTATGTACTGGGGAAAAAGGCAAATTAGTTGAGCTTTCCATGATTCTTTTATGTAACCCAGAGAATGCTTTCAGAATAAAAATATTGAATAATAAAATAGTATGCAACATTGGATAAATAATGAGAGATGTGAAACTTTCTGCATTAGAAAAATCTATTATCATTAGAAAGTTGCAAGTTATTCAACAGAATTGGAAATTGTTGAGATAACATTAAAACATTTTATAAATTAGTTTGAGGCAGGCAAGAAGAAGGTAGTGAGGGTGAAAAGATATAAAAAGAAATGCATATTCTGAGTTGTTTGTTTTTTCAGATGTGGAAGTAAAAGAACCTGTAGTAATTTTAGGTTAAGAAAATTTACTAGTATCTCCTAATTTATAGACATGCTATAGTAAGCTATGCATTTAAAGATCTTGTAATCTTTATCTAAATATCTTAAAATCATACATTATAACAAGAGGGGAGAAAAAGACTATCAATATTGGAATCTTTAAAAGAACTTACATAAGCAATATAAAGCATAAGGAAATATTTCCAATTTTATTTATAAATGATTTTTTTCTATCTTTTCTTTCAGGTCTTGTTCACACTCAATCAAGCATTTCTGCTATTTGATAAATTTTTCTCAGAGATTCAGTAGCACCTGTCTTTAATTGAATGTTATATATTTTTAGGACCGTGAACCTGTCCCCTGCATCTTGTCAATGTACTTTCAAGGTTCGCAAGAGTAGTTGTTACTTTTCAATAAAACTTTCTGAAAGCAAATCAATCTTGAGTTAAAAAATTTTAAGTGACTGGATTAAACTAACATTAATATTTTATGTCATTTACATTTTAAGTTTTAATATTATTAGAATAGTGATCTAAATTTATTTTGAAATTTGAGAAAATAGAAAAAAACCAAAACACAATTATCCTCCTACTCAGAGGGAGGAGAAATGGCCTTCTAATCCAGATGTATACATCTCACAGTGTTATAGGATATTTTCTCTACATATAGGGGCAATTTCACTGAACAGTATCACACATAAAATTCTCATTATTATTTTATCAAAATTTATGTAACCAATTCTCTATTTTTAAACATACATTATCTCCTTTTTTTTTTTTAATAATTCTATTCTTTTTTTTTTTTTTAGGTTTTTTTATGTTTTTCCTTTTTCTCCCCAAAGCCCCCCAGTACATAGTTGTATATTCTTCGTTGTGGGTCCTTCTAGTTGTGGCATGTGGGATGCTGCTTCAGCATGGTCTGATGAGCAGTGCCATGTCCGCGCCTAGGATTTGAACCAACAAAACACTGGGCTGCCTGCAGCAGAGCGCGCGAACTTAACCACTCGGCCACGGGGTCCTTTTTTCTTTTACAAACAGCTCTGTGATACACATTGCTGAGATCCACAACTACTTCTATGGGATAAATTCCTAGACATGAACTAACTGAAGGCAGTACATCATTACACACACAGACACTTGTCTACAGAGACTTTACAAAACATTTTATACGCCAACTGCTAATTTCGGGAAAGTTGTAAAGGGCTAGTGCCAAATGTAAGCAGTGAAATGGTTTGACCTAAAACCATCACACCTTGCTGTGAGACTTGGTGTGGTAGAGACCAATTAGAAGACCATTAATATAAGCCAGGGGAGAGACGATGGTGGCTTGGATGAGGGAGGCAAAAGGAAGTAGGACCATAGATATTCTTTCACGGATTACCTGATAGACTACATGTGAGGGGTGAGATAAAGACGGTCACATGATTCCAAAGTTTTTGGCCCGAAAACCGGAAAAGATGGCAAACGCTACAATATAGCAGGTATTGGTTTCAGTGTAAGGACAATCAGGAGTTCCATTTCAAAAACATTGAATTTGAGATGTCTGTTAGTGATCTAAACGGCAATATCAAGTACAGTTGGATATTCAAGTCCGAAGTATAAGAGAGAGGTCAGGAACAGCAAGATTATACATCTAGGAGCTACTACCAAAGAGATGGCATTTACAAGCATGAGACCAGATGAGCCCACTAAGGGAGTAGTTGTCAATAAGAAAGAGAAGAGTCAAACACCAAGCCCTGCGGCACCTCAACATCAAGGAGCTTCTAAATAAAACCAGAAGTTATCATTTTAGTTATTTTTATTAATAATAAAACTGAATATGTTCTCTTCGATTAAATTTCTGAATCTCCTTGTGTTAATATTAGGGAAGATATAAAAATGTTTAAACAAACATAAACATATAACATTAATACAAGAAATTTTTTCCCAAAAAACATTAGCCGAGTGGACACCAGGTAACGGAAAGCATTCTCCCCAGAGGGAACATGTAAAGCAAAGATCAAGATCTTTCCCTTAGAAAGTTGTTAAACAAAATGGAATATAGTTCCTGATGTCTGAGGACAAGAATCTTTCCACTTAAAACACTCTTTTGGCTATGTCCCACCATCTGGCTAACAAAACTATAATTTTGAACTTCATGAAGGGATATATAGTGTTAGTGTTCTGAGGCAAATGGAAAACATATGTGAAAGAAAGAAAATCTCATTATGAGTCAAATCAGTGTAACACTCTTAAGTGTATGTGGCCTTTCTGGTTTGAAATCGATGACCTCAAATCTCATGAAAAGACAGCATTACGTATTGTTCTGTTATTGGCACATTACTATATTGCTGATTATCTAGCAGACGGTCAACTCAAGAGGCTCCTTGAAGCAAAGGTGAATTAGAAGACACATTCCTCTAACTGTAGAGAAATTGCCCAGTTGAAATATGTTGGATCTACTAAAGGAGGTCCTTGGAAAAAGAACGACATTCTTCTCCATTTGATCTGTCATTAGTACCATTATTATTATTATTATTTTTATTATTATTATTATTATTATTATTAATTGATTGATTCTCAGTACCAACCACAGAGGCTAAGAATATATAGCTGTTTAATAATTTTTAATGAATGAATAAATGAAATTTATTATAATGAATGCTTTAAATAGGAGATTTAAAGTAATATTTTTACTTACAAGTCAATTAAGGTAAACAGCTGTGAATTCAATTCAGTGTATAAATGTTAGGTTTTAATTTGTTAAGAAGACTGACAAGTAACTTGACAATGCATTTTATGCATTAATATATGCATTAATAAAAGTTCTCATTTAAATCTAAGAACATCTTACAATGTGAGTGAGGAACATATTATCCTTTTTCCACAGATGAGGTTTCTCTATGGTCAAATTGCTAAGTGACAGCTAGGATTTAAATATAGAGCTTCTAATTCCAAAGACAACTCCATTTACCATACGAGAACAATCTGATCATAATTACTTGAATGAATTTTCAAATACACTGATCAATTCTCACATCTGCATTTCCCCAGGCACAGAATTTTTACCATCTGTCCTGGCTTGTGCTGTAACATATATTTACATGTGAAAAATGGTAAATGACTGAGAATAAAATAACAAAGATTCAGGCAAAGTAAACTTCATATGTAATTAAGAATACACTCAGAAACCTCTAAAGTACTTGTAAATAAAGTAATTCTGATATTCGCTTTCAAACAGGTTGACAAGAAAGATGTTCCTCATATTTTTCCAAATAAAATTATTTAAGAAAATGTTTCAACACATTTTAAGCAATTGGAAGAATTTTGATTGATATTTTCTCCTTGAATATTTTCATACATTATTTCCATTCTACTAAAATAAGATGGAAGTAAATTATGCAAAAATAGAGATAATTGAGGTCCCAAAACTGTAGGAATACATGGCAATATATTAATTACTTTATGATTAATACTAAGATACTAAATAAAGTTTTCCATTGACAAAGTTTTTCAAAAAGGAATGAGAGAGATGAGACAGTAAATACAGGTAGAATGTAGGTTGGAGACAGGGAAGGTTTTCAATACGTTTAAATGCTGACAATATAAAACCATGAATGAAGCAGATATTATATAATTTAAAAGATCACCCACAACAAGTTTAATTATTCATCATAATGAGTGAAATCTGAGTAAAGAGAAACAGGTTTATGCATATCTGCAGTGATATACATAACTAGAAAAAGAGGAGGATTAAAAGTAAGAATCAAGCATGAGAAAATAGAGAATTCAAAGGAAAAGCAGGAGAGAAAGCATTGAGAAGATTTGGGAAATTCTCCAAGCAGGTTAGGAGGAATTAAATTTATGAAACAGATTAGCAATGCCCGTGCTTCCCTTCCATTTCTGTATCCTCCCATCTCAAACGCACGTATGGGTGGTGAGGTTCTCTGAAGTCTACATCAGGAGGGGGTGGACACCTCAAACTTGTTTGCTTTCAGCTAAATGAGCCTATGATTCTGTCTTAAAAAACAAGAGCAATAAACAGTTTTTCCACTCAAATGCCAAGTACACAGTTATTTCACAAACGGGACTATTTGGAACACAGATGGTATACCCACGTTTTTCTTTGCTTTTCCGTGACTGAGCCCCTTAATTTTAAGTACTCTGGGTTTTTTTGAATATCTGTTGAAAGACTCATTTAGTAATTTTCTCATGCTTTTCCAGCTTATCATTATTCATTAACATACAATTTTTTGTAAGAAAGTTTCACAATTTCTATACATTCAATTCTTGAAAAATGTGTGTAAATTCATCTAAACAACTCTCCGTTTTTCCAAGTTTTCTTTTCTTTTTTTCTTCATTTCTTAGAGAATTATTTCCACAACATTTTAAGCCTCACACAAGGCTTTGGCTCACAATAAAAATGAATTCACATTTTTAGACTATTGTCTTCCAATTCATGAGTATGGTAGATCTCTCTGTTTTACGAGGTCATTTTTAACTTTGCTTAATAATTGTGATAGGCAGAACGACAACCCCCAAAAATATCTCTGCCTTAAACCCCAGAGCCTAAAAATATGTTATCCTTTGTAGCAAAAGAGACTTTGCATATGTGATTGAGATTAAGGACCTTAAAATGGTGAGTTTATCATGAATTATCCAGGTGAGCCAAATTTAATTACATAATCCTGACAAGTAAAAGAGGAGGGCAGAACAGTGGGCCAGAGAGATATGACACCAAAAGGACTCTATGGTTTTGAACATGGAGGAAGGGGGCCGTGAACCAAAGAAAGTGGCAGACTTGAAAAGCTAGCAACAGCTCTTGGTTTACAGCCAAAAGAAAATGGGCCCCTCAGTCTTAGAACCACAAGGAACTAAATTCTACCAACAACCCAAATGAGCAGGAAACAGATTTTCCTCCAGAGACTTAAGAAAGGAATGAAGACTTGACACCTTGGTTTTAGTCTGGTGAGACATGTACCAGATTTCTGACTTTAAGAACTATAATATAATAATTTTTTTAAACCACTGAGTTTACAGTAATTTGTTATAGCAGAATAGAAAGCGAATACAATACAGGTTTATAGTTTTCAGTGCAGACCTAGAACATATCATTAGATTTGATAAGTGTTTTGTGGAAAAACATGTTTGTCTGCAAATAGAGTTTTCTTTCTTTCTTTCCAGTCTTGTATTTCTTTTTTCATTCCTTACTGCCCCGGCTAGGACATCAAGTATAATATTGTGTAGAAGCAGTGATCAGGCACCTATTGTTATGCAGCAATAGATAAATAAGACACGTTTTGGTACCTGGAAATGGGGTGCTGCTGTAACAAATACATAAAAATGTAGCTTTGGAACAAGGCAGTGAACCGAGGCTTACAGGATATTAAGAAGCATGTTAGAGAAATTCTAAATTGCCTTGAACAGACTCTTGGTAGAAATATAGACTTTAAGGACACTACCAGTGATGGGTCAGAAAGACGTGAGGACCAAGTTATTGGAAACTAAAGGAAGGTATCTTTGTCTCCTGATGCCATTGGGAAAGCATAAAATGTGCATAATGAACTGGATGATCCAGCTAAGAAAATTTCCCAAAAAACTGTTAAAAGAATGCCTAGTTTCCTCTTGCTGCTTACAATAAAATGCAAAAGGACGGAAATACATTATGAATTGAAGGACAGACTGTTAAAAGAAGACAGGATTTGGTTGTTTGGAAAATTCTCAGCCCCTCCAGACAGCAAGATATGCTAAACTTATGAAATGGCTTCCAAGCAAAGTTAAAGACAAGGCACTGTCAGGAAAATATGTCTAGGTATAAAGCCAAGGGTAGAACTCTAAAATTTTTACTGAGACCTCAGAAAGCACAAAAGTACTGCAAAGTACTGTTCACTCACACAAAGAGCCTTTTAAAAGATTGTGTGTGTCTCACAGATCTTCTCAATCAAACAATAAGACCTCTAGGAAGCTTTAGGGTGTTGTCCCTCAGCCATCCCAGCAGGAAATCAAAGTAGGGTTGGCTTATCTTAAAGACTTTGTGGGTGATACTCTTACTTAAAAGAGTGAATCCTAATGAGATTCACAAGAGACTCATAAAATTTTTGAGAAAAGTATATTAGCAAAACATTGCCAGCTTGACCTGAAAAAGACAGAACAATCGTTCATGCGTAAAGGGAGAATGGACTGAAGCACCAGCCTTAAACAGCCATTACTGTTTGCAGTTAAATTTTAAGCTAATAGTCCCAATGAGATGGGTGGATGAGAAACCCAGTTTTTAAGGCCCAGGACAGGATAGAGAGATCTGCCTAGATAACTCTGAAATTTTAGTTGCGTTAACCATCCTACCTGTATCTATTTTAAAAAGTAGCATCTCTAGAAAACAGCACTCTTTATAAAGATTATTAGTCTTTACAAAATGTGCCTGGGCCTATGTTAGAGAACATCAAGACAAAATTTTTTCAATGATCTCCAAAGTCTAGTCTGCTGCTGTTGTTGATTAGATTTGTTTTCTAATTCAAATTCATCTAGGTCTCAGACTCCTCCTACTTTAAAATCTCCAGTGTTCTCTTGTGTGCCTGAGCTGTGGATTGCCTGATTACTAGATGCTCTAAGTAGCGATTTCTTGTTTGGGTTCTCCAGACTAGTGTTGAAAGCAAGAGCACTGGTTCCCCTCAGCCACAAACGGCCCACAGGCATTTTGATTCTTGGTAAACTAGTATTTATTCAAATAAAAGTAGGGAAATAATTATTCTGTGTGTTATGGAATTGTATGTACATTAGAATGCGCTGGAAATTGCAGGGCCCTCACCGGGCTTTGCTGGCTTTTGCTGAATCTCTTATCAGTGCCTCCAGACCCACTCTCCACCTTCTGCTCTCTGCTCTCTTCCCTGGGATGCTCACCGTGTGAAGTGACTCACTACACTCCTTGCCTTCTTACTTCTTGTTGGATTCAGCTAATTAGCAAGCACTAGCAGGGAATTAAGGGAGGAACTCACTCCCTGATTATCTCATGAGTTTGGAGATGAAATAAGAATGGGTGAATGGATGATTACCTAGGTAAAGAGGACAGGACAAGAAAAGAGTAGGTATTGGAAAAACATATTAACATAGAACCAGTTACTGCTACACAATTCTTCTGTCAAGAGAAATGTAAGCATATAGGAGTTAATAAAATGAACTCTAGATTTATCTTTAAAAAAATCTGTATACTATTATTAAGTCATTATACATAAAGTCACGGATTTTGGCAAAATAATGGATTTTTTTATTTATTAAAATTTAAAGTAAATTTTACTTTACTATCAATAAATTCAACTTTACTTCAATATTGTTGAATTAAGAACCCAAATAATTCCAAAAATCTATAACTGAAATATGGTGTTTCAGTATTTCAGAAAAAGTACCATATTGAGAGTAAAAGTATACATGTTTGAACTCTGACATTTATTCATTCAACAAACATTTACTTGCTTAAACTGTAAATTATTGGGGGGGAATCATGTTTGATCAGTTCTTGAAAATGCCATCATTTTGAGGTTGATCTTGGTGATAATGCAGAGTTGAATGGTGATAACTGTAAGCAAAGAAACATAAGCATTATCAGATAATTACAAATGCAAAAGATAAAAAACATCGCACACTGAAATTAATTGAAATAAAAATATTTTTCTAGAATTTTTATATGCACATATAATAAAGATATATCTATTTAATACATTTTACTATTCCTCAAATGACACAATATCTGCAAATTCTCACCTATTTCTGAATTGCTGCTATTTGGAATTAATCTAAGAATACAATTTCTATTTATTCAACCACTCTTATCCTTCTTTCAAAAATATATACGACATATTTATTTTCCTTTCAAATTTTCTGCTAGGCAATAATTTTACACTACCTTGATTTTCTAAACATTATATTTTAAGACAGATGGGCAAGTTGGTCTGAAACTCCCTTCTCCAATTACTGGATGTGAACCATGTGTCAGCCATTATTCTCCTACTTTTTTCAAGACAATCCAACATAAATATATCTAAGGTCATGTTAATACCCAAGAATTTGATAGTCATATGTCCAAGTATTTAATATTTTATTTAATTTCAATAAGCATTTAAATGTGAAATGATTAATAATCTCTTTCCTCCATATCAATAACATGTTAACTGTGTATAATTCATTTTATTGATGATCACAGAAGCTTAGTCTACTTTTCTAAAACTTCCTGAATATCCTTGAGTTCACATTGGAGAAGGCATGAATAATTTTTACATAAACATAGAGATTATAATGTTACATGATAAAATTTTCATATAAGGATCTTCCTTACAAAATTGTTAAGTATAAACTCAAATTTAGGGAATATGCAAAGTCCTTAGCCTCCAAAGTCCTTTCTACTATATTTTAATATTCAATCAAATAAAATCCATAAATTTGAACACCTAAAATAATATTGACTTCATAAAGGAGAGTGTTATGATTAGTGTTCCACAGTAATGATAAACATAAAAGAGAAAGTAGGCAAGTCTTATTATCAAATCACCACATCAGTCCTAAGTATATATAATTTTATTGACTATAAAGTGATTATCTCAGTTCTCAGATAAGACAATATTGTGTATTATTATTGCACAGTCTTTATTATGATACTGATTACCACGCAGGCACCAGTGATTCAAGTGCAGCCACATCCTGACTTCTGATCTTCACGAGTTTCTTGGAAGAAAAGGTGAATGAAGAAAGTTTGTCCAAAAGAAAGTTAAGTGGAAGTTCACTTGCTCTGTTAACCACATATCAGTGGATCAACACTCTTTTCTGTTTGTGTTGTATCTCTTTCCAATAAATCTGTAGCCACTCAAGGCAGGAACTGGGTCTGTCTTGTTCCTGCTGAATTCACAGTGCCTTCTATAGAGAGGATGTCCATTAAGTATCGTTTGAATGAATGAATAAATCAAAGTTGTTCTTCCAAATCCAATAATGCTGAGATTAAAATTTATATTAAATATATCTATCAATAATAAGTTATTAGGAAAATTCAATACACAAATAAGTTAAACTGTGAACAATATTGTCACAGAGTCCTACAGAGTTTAAGAAGTAAATGAATATTCCAATTTAATTCTAACTCACTCAGTTAAATAGAACAGAGATGATTCTCATTTTATAGATGAGAAAATGGCATTTACAAATAAGTTTACCAAGCTCATCTAGTAAAAGAATGACAGAGCTAGGAGTTAACCCTAGGCCTTCTGATTCCAAGTTCAGTGCTCTTTTTACCATTCTAGAATTGCCTTTAAAACATTTTTGCATTTTTTTCCCAAATACACTGGTGATTTCTTACAGCTGTATTCGTTCAGAATCAGCACTTCTGCCGTTTGTTCTGGTATGTGATTTAACATAGATGAATATGTAAAAATAGTAAATAAATCAGTATAAAATTAATTTTAAAAAGCATGCCAAATGGAAATTATCTACATTTCTCATTGCATAGTCATAACAACTAAAAAAGTATTCAGAAAGTAGATTACTAGATAATTTAATGTGAGCTTTCCAAAATTTGGGGAATTCTAAGTCCAAAGATTTGAGGGGGGTGTGGTGGGACAGACATATTTCACAAATTTCCATAACATGGACACTGAGTTTATGTGCTTAAATGTGTCTTAGCTCAATGGAGGAAAGATTATTTATGTCCTCTTATTACATTCTTTCAGACATTTATCTTCAATTCCATTAAACTTTGAAAGATTGAAGCAAACTATAAAAATGAAGTTAATCAAATTCCAAGAATTTGGGAACATTTTATAATCTATAAACTATTCTATAACTGCAAATAAGACACAACTATAGTTTTTTAAAAGTGAGTGATATACATAGAAAGAAAAGTACTAATTTGTTAATTTTTTAACCATCAGATTTTATCATTACCTCTTGCAAGTAAAAGATATGATAGAGTTCTCAATGCTCCGGGGACAGAAAAATCCAAAGGGCAAATGTTTAAAGATTAAACCGAAATAATCCTACATATGCAATTTTTTTCCCTAGCACCCATTCCCTACCACAACCAATAGACAAAAAGTAGGAGGTACAAAAGGAAGGCACAGTGGGCTATTAGATGGAAGAACCATTCAACTAGTTCTCTTTACATCTGCAGGTATGAAGTCATAGAGGCACTGGCCAGGTCAAGAAGAATCAAGTCCTGACCAAGATCCAAAGGAGACACCCCTCTCAAGGTATTGTGTGGATAATGACAATACTTCCAGGGCACTTTTACTCCAGAATCATCTTTTTTCTATTAACACCTAGTTTCTTAATCAAGAAGTGGCCAGGGGGCACTAATGAGTTCAACTTTGGACAGGCTGAGTTAAACGCTCCATGCTAACAACCAAGCGGAGATGTCCACAAAAGCTGGATATAAGGGTCTCGATCGATAAACTTAGAAGTCAGCTTACAGGTGAATGCCGTTTCCAAGGAGATGCAGGAGATCACACAGGGACATTGCTACAGAGTGAGGGAAAAATAGCGATGACGCCAGAAACCTAATGTGGGTAGAGAAGGAAGAAAACCCATGAACGAACCTAAAAAAGAACTTCAGAGAGGTATGAAGAGATCCAGGATAAGGTGGTTTCACAAAAGCCAAGCAAAGAGGGAAGGACTCCTTGTCAAACGCTAGAGAGATTGCCATCCTGTAAGACAAGAATTACATTGACAATAAACACATTATCGAACTGGATTGGAGTTGTTCCAATATGTAGGCAGAATAAAAAGCCTGCTTGCTTAAACATATCTGGCTAGCTATGCTTTACTCTAAACAATACATCTAACTGGATACGTTTTACTCTAAAATAGAATTATGAGCTGTCAGGAAAATAAAAGAGTGGTTCTGGGGGCAGGTGGAGGGCATATAGAATGGAATTAATTTCATATAAGAAATAGAAAATAGCAATTTTAAAACAAGTAGGTGATATTTATAGGACTGTAGGAATTAATTTTATATTTCTCAACATTTTTTCTAGGTCCTAATTTACAATATTAAACTTCTCACCTTAACTTTCCAATACTGCCTCAAGAATTGATTGCAATAGCACATCAGAAATTAGACTATTCTAGAAATTCTGCTTCTTTCATTCTCTCACTTCTTAGAAGTGTTCATTTTTACTTCTTCAGCTTTTGTTCAATAAATCATTTTGAAAACCATTTGTTCCCTGCATCCATTTCTATCACTGTGATACATTTGGAAATGAATTTAAAAATTAATATGCTTAGCCTTCTAAAAAGCTCCTAATAATAAGTAATACTTAAATACAAGGTTGACCTGGACCTTAATGTTCCCCTACTCTTGACTTAACTTTGAACAGGTTTCTTCCTGAATCTAGGCTCCTGGCATCTTAGAACACTTGTTTAGAAAATTTACAGTTGTAAATTCTTTCTCTACCCCTTTGAGATGTAAATCTAAAAGCCTCTCTCCAACTTTACAACCCAGGAATGTCTTTATTAAAGACCTGGGAGCCAAGGAAGATAGTACCCCTTTCTCCCAGTTTCTGTGGGAGGGGAGGAACCTAACCTGGGTAAACACAAATTAGCAAACAACAGATGGTCTGATCACAGAGAAAAACATCTATGAACTCAAGAATTACCCAATGCGCTCAACACATCCTATTGATCAGCATCCCCGTAACATCCTCCAGTACTTTTCCACTAGCACGCCCCAGCACAGAAAACCTCTCACCTTTTGTTTTAGCAGAGTTGACTATTACAATAGTCTTGAATGAAGTCTTCCTTGCCTGTTTAACTTTGTCCTGCAATTTTTGCTTTGACAAGGTGTGGAATGCAGAAATTATAAATAAATAAAGGGTGGGTTAAAACTCCCATCAGCCAAGACACAAGAAAATGTCAAAGGAATGAAAACAGAGGGTCATCCTCAATAACACACAGTCATGCATCACTTAACACAACTTACCAAGAAATGAGTCATTAAGCGATTTCATCATTGTGTGAACATCATAGTGTACTTAGGCAAACCTAGATGGTATAGCCTACTACACACCTAGGCTATACAGCATTAATCTTATGGGACCTCCATCATATATGCCGTCTGTCATTGACTGAAACATCATTATGTGGTGCATGACTGTAATTTGAAACGTCCTTCCCATTTTGCCAACTTTTAAGACCATGGAAAATATATATTAAATTTTTGAGATGGAGAAATTCTAAATTAAGTATAATAAATATACTTTTAAGTGTATAGCAGACTTCGGAAGAAAAAAAAAACTAAGGGAAACCCCCACAATTCAAAAATAAAATGGAAATGAAATCCAGGGAGGGGAAGACGTGTTTCAATTCTGAGGCTGCCCTGAAGGATGTAGTTGGTCTCGGTAATCCAGGAGCTTGAATTTTAAAACCCATATGAAGACAGAAAAATAGGCATTGAGCCCACTCCAGACAAACAGTTGGAACAGTCTCTCTCCACATGAACCCGGGACTCTCAGAAAGCCACGGACTCAAAAAATTTTGATCACAGGCAAAGGGAAACGAGAAACAATGTGCTATATTCATTTGAGTCCGAAAGATTAAAAAGAATTTAAGAGACATGGGGCATAGACTGAGAATGCCTTTTCCCTTCAAATAAAATAATAAAGACAAAGGAACAGAGGTGATACTCAAAGGCATAAGGACCAAGAACAAGTCATATTATTCACATTTTTATTAAAATAACAAACATGTAGACAATTTTTATAAAGGAATCTTCATGAATCTTGAGCTGATCTTCCCACTGAGCAGGATTTAAGTATTAATCACACTGTTGAAGCCACTGGACCAAGCCTGACCCAGGGACACCCGCTTCACAAATAAATCAACATCACAGGAATAATATGGACACCCTGGAGGCTGAAGTATTGCCCAGCTTGTCTGCATATCTAAAGTACTCTCAAGGTTAGCATTTATATTCCAAAACAGTACCAATAATAATAGCTGACAATTACTGAGTGCTAGT
This sequence comes from Equus przewalskii, assembly GCF_037783145.1. Taxonomy (NCBI): domain Eukaryota; kingdom Metazoa; phylum Chordata; class Mammalia; order Perissodactyla; family Equidae; genus Equus; species Equus przewalskii. The sequence goes on along the minus strand of NC_091833.1, from coordinate 64,525,934 downwards.
ACGTGCTAAGCACTTTATATGTTCATTGAGTCCCATTAAATCTTAGTAACAACCCTGTGAATTTGGTTCTATTGTTAGATCCTTTTTAGAGACAAGAAAAATGAGGCCTGGGCAGGTTAAGTGTTTTGCTCAAAGTCAAAGAGCCAGAAAGCAATAGATCTCACATTTACAAAATTCCATCTAGAATTAACATAAAATAAATGAGTTAACACACGACTAATTTAATTGCAGGTAACATCTTCGGCATAGAAAAGCTGGCTCAGAGCATGAGAAGAAGTTGGAAATCCACTGAAAGAAATAAGCCTATAAACTAAGGTATTTTCATTCCATAATCCACGGCAGCATGGCTCAGAGGATTATAATGAACATTGGATATTTTCCTTCCACCAAAGGCCTAAAAAAGACAGCTGAATGTAAAAGAAAGTGCTTCAGGAAAAAATGAAACAGCATTAGGAAATTTTACTTAGAAATCCCATTTCCTGAAAATCTGATAAACTTAGATGACTGTCTTTGGGAATATCAATATCAATACCCAGGGTACTGAAGGGAGATCATCTGACCCCAGGACCTATTCAGTATAACAGAAGGCAACAGTACTCCTTTTCTAGTATTTAAACATGCAGGAATTATTTCTATTAAGTTCCCATCTAAATCACACACGAAAAGGAACATGTTGTAACACTCATTCCTGAATTATAGAAATTCACATCTAGCCCTTGTTGGCAGGGACATTTAAAAAAGGAGGCACAACCACAAGAGCCAATCCAATTGATTTTTGAAAGGGAGTATACCATGTAACCCACCACTACCTAGATGACGAAATAAAACATAATAAGCACACCAAAGTCTCCCACATGCTCCCTTCTAGTCATTGTCCTTGACAAAAAGGTAACCCCCATTTCTGACATTCATCACTTCATTCTTGAGCTGCGGATTCCCACTTCCAATTGCTTTGTGAACTGAAAATATCTGTCTAGATACCATGGAAGTATCTCAAATGAATATGTTATCTTTGCCTCCCACAGCCTTCTCTCCCTATGGTCTTCATCTCTGTTATCATTTATCATCCACCAGTTGCCCAGGTTACAAATCTTAATATTATCTTCAACTCTTCTTAATCCTTACCGTATCCTATTGGTTCTGTCCCATTTATTTTGTTGTCTCTTTGTAAGTGATACTTTCTTTCACACATCCTTATACATCCTTATACTTTACAGAGCCTTATGACCTCTGATCTAGACTGGGGTTAATAGTCTGCAAACTAGTCTCCCTGCTTCTAATTACTCTCATTCCTCTTCCTCATTGTTAAGGCCAAGAACAAGTGGAATATTCAAGGTACCACCACAAGGTAACATGGCTGGAACAGAGTAAGCTATAGAGAAAGCAGAAAATGAGCTCTGGGAGGTAATGGAGGACAATATTCAGTAGGGCCTTTAAGACTTTAGCTTTATTTTTAGTAAGATAAACAGTCACAGGAGGCTTTGAGCAGAAAAGTGGCACGATCTGACTAATATTTAAAATGAACACTATAACTGCCTCTAATGATAATGGGAAGTGGAAGCAGGAAACTAGTTAAAATATGAAAGCAGTAATCAAGGTGGCAGTTGATGAAAGCTTGGATCAAGGTGGTAGTGGTACAGCTGGTGAAAAGTCATCAGGTCCTCTATATATTTTTAAGGCAGAACCATAATATTTGCTCAAGAATTGGATGTTGGGTATAAAACAGAATGAATAGTCAAAGATGTCTCCAAAATTTTTGACCTGAGCAGTTGGAAGGATTGAGTTGCTCTATTAGCCTGCCTAGGCTGTCATAACAAAATACTGTAGACTGGGTGGCTTAAACAACAGAACTTTATTTTCTCACGGTTCTGGAAACTAGAAGTCTAAGATCAAGACACCAGCCAATTCCATTCTTGGTGACAACTCTCTTTCTGGCTTGTGATGCCTGCCTTCTCACTAAGTCTTTACATGGCCTTACCTCTGAGCATGCACATGGAGAGAAAATGATCTGTCTTTCTTCTTATAAGGCGGCCAGACCTATCAGGTTAGGGCCCCACCCTTACTTCCTCATTTAACCTTAATTATCTCTAAAAGGCCGTATATCAAATACAGCCACATTGAGGGTTAGGGTTTCAACATACAAATCTTGTGGGGGACACAATTCAGTTCATAACAGTTGTCAACAAACAGGATGGGAAACACCATGGAAGTTTTTTTGTTAGGTGTTATTTGGAGTATATCAAAAGTTTTGTTTGGCCATGACATGTCTATTGACATCCCATTGGCTCTGTTAAATAAGAACTTGGAAATAGTAGTCTGGAATTTAGGCTAAATGTCTGAGCAAGAGATATTAATTTGATACTTGTTATCATTTTGATGGTATTTAGAGGTATCTGACTAAATGAAATCACCAAAGGAGCGAGTATCCATAAAGAAGGGCAGACATTCAAAGAATGAGCCATGGAGTACTCCAAATAGTTGGGGAGATGGGGAAGAATCAAGAGACAAACAAAAAAGGAGAGACTAGTGAAGAAGAAGAAGAAGAAGAAGAAGAAAGAAAAGAGCATGTGGTACGCTGGAAACCAAGGGAAGAAAGTGATTCTCGGAGGAAAGCATGATCAACTGTGTCAAATGCACTGAGAAGTCAAGTAAAATAAGGTATTGAAATGGAAAACTTGATTCAACAACATGAAGGCATGAGCAGTTTGAAAGAGTGAACTACCAGAGCAGTTTAGGTAGAGTAGCAGAGGCAAAAGCCTTCTGAAGTAGGTTGAAAAGAACAGAGGAACTGAAGACAAATTTTTTTAGTGGTTTTGTTACAAGAAGAGCAGAGAAATGGGGCAGTATCTGGAGAGGGAAGTGAAGAGAAAAAAAAGATCCATTTTTATTTTTTGTTTTATGGTGGAAGAAAAAACATCATGTCTGTATGTTGATGATAGTGAGCCAACAAAGAGGGGTAAAATAATACAGGAGAGAGGGAGTTACTAAAATAAAGTCTTTGAATAGGCAAGAGCACAAGATCTAGTCTAAAATGGAGGAGGTGGCCTTAGGCCTAATTTCAGAGAACTCATCTATAGTAATTGGAAGGAAGACAGCATACATGAATTCAAACTATAGTAGACAAGGAAATTTGGTAGTGGAACTTGTGAATGTTCTCTTTTGATTTTATCTATCTATTTTTTCATGAAATAAGGAGCAAGGTCATCAACTGAGTGAGAATGGGCAGGAAGTCTTGGAAATTTGAAGAGGGAGGAGAAGCTATAAGAAGAAGATTGAGAAGGTGAATGAATTAAAGAACTTTATTATGATTACCAGTCAACAATAACAGGCACCTAGAAGTTGTGATCAAGTATGGCTTTCTCTGGATGTAAGAACAAAGTGGATAGAGAGTTATATTTGCTTTGAATTGATGTTTTTCCAAGAAAGGTACACTAAAGCAAGGGCAGGACGAGAGAGCTAATGGTGTATGAAAAGAGAGATTATAATAATTGTTCACAGAATGTGAGCTGGATAAAGAGGACAGTAAGAACTCATAGGGAGTTGGGAAGGGTTCAAAGTTAGTAGGATTAGTAGACTATAGGTGTTCATGAGGTTAAATAATTGTTAGAATCAGGGTAGCAGAGGGAGGTTGGAAGGTGAGTTGTTTGTAATACGGATTATTAGTAATATTACATTTTATCTGTGGCCATGGGAATGCGTAGCTAAAACAGAGTAAAGAATAAGCATATAGGAAAAACGGAGTCAAGGAAGTGAGAGGACAAGACATAGAAAGGGTCTTCTATGTGGACATTGAAATCACCAAGAATTGAGAAAGCAGTGGTTTGAAAAAACGTAAAGTGGGCCAGAGGATGAAATCTGTGATGATTAATTTTATGTGTCAACTTGACTGGGCTAAGGCATGCCCAGATTAAACATTATTTCTGCTTGTGTCTGTGAAGGTGTTTCTGGATGAGATTACCATTTGAATTGTTGAATTTGGTAGAGCAGATCCCCCTCCCCAATGTGGGTGTGCATTATCCAATCCTTTGAGGACCTGAATAGAAGAATAAAGGTGGAAAAAGGAGGAATTTGCCTCCTTTTGCTACCTACCTGCCTGCTTGAGTTGAGACATCAATTTTCTGCTGCCTTTGGACCAGGATTCACACCATTAGCTACTGGGTTCTTAGCCTTCAGACTTGGATTGGAATTACACCGCCAGCTGTCCTGGATCACCACCTTGCAGATGGCAGATCATAAGACTTTTCAGCCTCCATAATCACATGAACCAGTTCCTCATAATAGATCTCTTCCTATATATATAACCTATTGGTTCTGTTTCTCTGGAGAACCCTGACTAATATAAAATCTTTACATGAGGAGGGGGAGTAATTTGAGCAACACTAGATGACTAATTGGACATGTAGTGGGAGGTATATTATGATACAAAAGTCCACACTGATGAAAGTTTGGAGAGAGACACAAAATGATCTGAAGCATCAATAATGAGCAAGGGAGATTCTTAACCGACCTCCAGGTTCAAAGGTACAAGGGGTATAGAAAAGAAAAGAGGCAAAACTTAAAACAATTATAGATAAATCCATATCTTCAGCTTGGGGGAGCTAAGTTTTGAACATCATAAGGAAGAAAAGGCACAATAAGATTAGTCTTCATAGTCTCAAGGCATATAATGGTGCTGAGTTTGGGGCCAGGAAGGCTTTGAAGTCTTGGGGCCTTGAATTCACTCCTATATATTGAGACTTGAAGGCCCCAAAACTGAAGGCCAATATTATTCCAGGTGTATGAGATTCCATTCTGACCACAGCGAGTGTAGTGACATGGGGAAGGGAGGGTTTGCTGACTTTGGAGCTCCTAGAGCTTCCTCTAGATGTCTACTGATCATACTCTTGTCCCAGGCCATGGATGCTAGGGAGATGTATAGAGATCATATGTTCCCTCTTCTTAATCCCCATCAGCCCTGACAATTCTTGTTTCTGTGCCCCTGTTTATGATTTTTCCTACACATAACAATTCCCCCTAACTCAACTCCAGTCTTAAAACTTACCCACAATTCAAAGCCAAGAATCTCTCAAAAAAATTATTTCTTCATAATTCTTTGATTATGTAACGTATAGGTCAATTTTGCCTATCTTGCTCCTCTTACGTCACTCAGATCCTGGAGCTGAACCTAAGTTAACAGGTACTCAATTAATATTTGAATGAATAAATAAATAAATAGCAATGAACACGGCTATCATTTATATTCCTTTCCTCCTAGAATAGAATATAAATTCTTTGAGAGTGTTTTATCTTCCACTCCTGTTTTTCCACCAGTGTCTTTCACAGACATTCAATAAGTTCTTGTTGAATTGATATATATTCTCATCCATTAAGCATATGGTGCTGATAAGTTTGGAGATTCAATAAAGTAAAACAAGCATCTGCAGCATTTCAATTTCAAGCACTGAAAATCAATTAGGGTTATGCCTATAGGGTTCACTTTTGCCACGTAAGACTCATAGCTACATGGAGACACCAATAACCTATTTTCTAATCTGTAGCTCCTCCTTCAATATGATCATTTTCGTATATTGGAAAACACTGGTGTTAGCCTAATTACACATAGAAAGCAACTTCCAGAAATTGTGACTAGATCATAAACTGGAAGGCATGTGGAAAAATAAATGAACTATTCACCTCGATGAAGGGGGACAATAGATCAGGACTTCTTGGGCTACAAAAAAAAGAATTTCAAAGATGAAGTTTCTTAACAGACAAAGCCTTGATTTTATTGTCCCAGGTTCAACTTTGGAAACCATGAGGCGGAAATCTTACCTATCTTGGATCTCATAAAGATGAATTAGTGCCAGCCAGGGATTCTGATTCTGAATCTGCCAGCTTACTTGAAATGAAAAGACCTGAAAATATCATCTCTAACCGAATGAACATTCCACTCTTAAGTATGTATTATTGCACTAGCTTTCCAACAATTACTTCCATTGCCTTGAAGAGCAATATTTAATGTCATGGGAATGATATTTCCAAACTACTAAAGTGATAACATTATAATTGTTCAACTCATGACACACTGCTTTTGATCTAAAGGCAATAATCATGTACACAGATGCTTTGTACGTCAATACTCTGCCTGATTAAAAGAACAATCCAGTGACAGTCTTGGACAAAACTTTGGGGATTCAATATTTGTTCCAATAACTTGTTCCAATAAAAGAATATCAGCTATAGAAAAGTATTAAGATGAGCCAGAGGATAAAAAAATTGAGGAAGCCTGAAGAAAAAAACTACAAAAAGTTTGACTTTGCTTGTCTTTCTACACAGCAAGAACCATATATCATGATCATTATTGAATTTTAGGGTTACACAAAATAAAAGAAGTATCCAAGGTAAAAAGAAAAAAAGAGTTGTAATCACCAGTAAGTAAATTTTTAGGTGTTTTCAAGTGAGAAGAGATAGCAAGCCAATTAAGTTCAGATCAAGTCTCCATATTGTCTGATAACGTACTGTTGCACCATCCTTTGCACAGCATGAACTGAAAGTCAGTAACAATTCAAATTCAGATTTTTATGGAGGTTTTGAAATATATACTAATGAATCGCCTCAGCAAGTGATACAATAGGGATGATACATTTTGGTGGATTCCACGTAAATAGACAATTAGCTTCAGAAACTGGCGTTAACTGCTATATCAGCCAGTGTTGAGTTTACCAAAGGAAGTGGATTCCTGAGAGATCAGCATGGTATCTATATAAATCATGTAGAATAGAAAGAAAAAAAAGACTATTATGGGCATGTTATTTTTTTCTAGTTTCTTCTTCTCCTAAATTATAAAACATATTTTTCAAACACTCAAACAAACACAATTTGTCCTTATAAAACCCACAAATTCATAGAGTGAATCCCAATGTAAACTAATAAATGGCAATACATGTTAAATGCTATTATAGTGAATCAAAATTTTGCTGTGGAAGCAGAGGAAGGAACAATTAAAAAAAAAATAACAAGAGAATAGGGAGGAAATGGCACTGTAAGCTAGAGAGTTAATTTCTAAAAGGCTTAATAACATTTAAAATATAAGCTTTGCCTCTTTCAATTTGAAGATAAGCTAAAAGGTTCAGTCTATGCCTGAGAGATGCATGCACAAAAGCCAGTGGACACTTCCTCTCCCTTCTTTTGTTTTGGAATTAGCTCAGAAGCAATCCTTTATATGTGAACTTTTTTCTCTCCCCATTGAAATAAAGAAGGAGGGAGAGTGAGCAGTTGTGTTTCGTTTTTAGATTTAGACTTTCTCAGCATGGATTTCATCTTCCTGCTTTGCTGAACCAGGCTGATTTGCTCAAGTTAAAGTTAGAAAGTGGCTGAATGGAAGGATTTCTTCTCAAGGTAAATGCCTGAATAAATCAGGTTTGGTGCCATTCTTTCCTTCTTCAAATACCTACTCTTTCTTATAATCCTTTTGTATAAGGGATCTACTAAGATTTTAAACTCTGGCTGAATATAGATTCAATAAATTAACTTTTCTCTAAATAGTCCGTGAAAAAAATGCAACAAATAGATAATTGTTAATGTGAGAATAAGGGTGAATTTATATGATGAAGTCCTCACTGAAATATTCTGTTCAAAATGTATTTACTACTTAGATTGTTTACTCCTTGATTCTCTATAAGCTAAAGAAAACAGCCAAAATTCTTCCACTTCTCACTGATTGATTAAAATGGTATTTACCTTAGCAAACAGAGTATTCTATCCTGCATATTATCATTTTGAATAATGCACTAGAATTATTTGGGCACTGTCTTTATCTTATTAATTAAACCCCACCATTTTAGTTAACGTCAATAATGTTCCAATATAATAGAGATTATTTCTGATGTCTGTCATTTAAATTGTCAATGATTTAATATAACATAGGACAATCTTGTACCTCAGTTGCAGGGAATAAGTAGGACAAGATGAAGATCCTAATCCTGACTGTGGCCATCTTGAATTTTGTCTCTTACTTCCCGGTAAGTTTCAGTATTTTGGATAACCATATCATAATGGAACTAAAAATTACATGGAGGGAAAAAAATGGATTTAGATCACCAGGATATGTTTAATGCAGGATAACATAAACAAACAAATGCTAAACAAAACATCATCGTGTTTCTAGGATTGCCCAATGGCATAGTGGTTGGGTTTGTGTGCTCTGCTTCAGCAGCCCAGGGATCACCAGTTCTGATCCCTGGTGAGGACCTATGCACTGCTTATCAAGCCATGCTGTGGCAGGTGCCCACATATAAAATAGAGGAAGATAGACACAGATATTAGCCCAGGGCCCATCTTCCTCAGCAAAAAGAGGAGGATTGGTGGTGGATGTTAGCTCAGAGCTAATCTTCCTCAAAAAAAAAACCCAAAAAGCCATCATCATGTTTTAATTATTCTATTTTCTATTTACAAACTTCTTTCATTTAAAATTAATCATATACATAATGAAGTAAAGATAACAGAAGTTATAATGCATGACAGTATAGAATTTGAAGGGGCTTCTCTATACTTCTTATACTGTAAAAGATTCCTTTCTGAAAGTTTGCCATGGGACCTCTGGGTTTATACTTACAGAGGGCATTTAACCCTAACATATTAGCTGCTCCTTTTCACATCGATATTGTGCATTTCTAACTTGATTAACTTAACAACCTATCAATAAAGAGGAAAGCAGAGACCTTCAGAATGTTGCTTTATTTGATAAATTTAATGCTGTGACTATTGATTTCAGGCTTTTTAGTAAAATATAATCTGTAAGGGGAACCTCACAAAAATGTTGTAACTTCTTTCCCTTTAGTTTAATGGGAGCCAGGAAATACATAGTTGGGCAAATCAACATTAGTCTGCCAATCCACCTTTGTCCTCATGAGACAGCTGCATAGCAAGTCGCTCTCATGCATCCTAAGAACAAAAGAAAATTCTGCACCTGCAGACACTTCAAATAACCGCCCTGAGTCTCTTGATAGAGTAACAAGGCTCTCTGGACCTTTTTCAGAGAGAAACTACTCAGAGACTCTTCAAGCTAGAATATATAACTTTCTTTCATTTGGGGATTATGTACCATGTAACCTTTCGACTAATCAGACTTCAGCTAACTTTGCGTATGATCAGGGTACAGGAGACAACTCTACTCAGGCAGAGGCACCAAAGAACAATGCCTCACCTTCATCTGCTGTTATTCAAGATACTCCTGCTGTCAGTACCACAATTTCCAGATTTGTACCCAACTCCAGATTAATACAGAGCAGGATGACTATTTCTGGGGAAAATAACATATTAGCACCTCTACCCGTGACCACAAACCAGTATAAGTCTGATTCCATTGCTATTCCCCACTTTCAGACATACTCCAAAGAAACTCAGAATCTTGAACACTTCTTCCCATCCACTGGAAGATCTAAACTATTCTTTGCCCTAAATCCTGCTGCATACATCCAAAACACTAAGAATGAATTCAGTGCCTCTGCAGATGAGAGTGCCATTACTAAATCAAATGCAAGCAAACTCTTTGAAACTTATACCACTACTCATGAGGAAGAAGCAGGACCAGAGAATATATCGTTTACCGGTACAACCCTTATGAAAGAAGACAGTACAGCAAAAACTGATGCCACAGACATTCTAGAAGATTATACAACTCTGCTTGATGTTCCTGACATGAAGGACAAACACATAATTTTAACTAATACTACTTATCTGGAAAGATATGGCAAAACTGTGAGCAATGCTCCTGATCTTCCACAGAAAGACAATTCTATTATAATCAATGCCACAGACATGAAGAATCACGGCAGAACTACAGTTAATGCTCAAAAAACTAACATTTCCTCTGCAAAAAACAGCAATGACTTTCGATCTATTCCTAATCTGAGTACTTACAACAAGGCTGATACCAAATCTATCATGATTGCCAGTAACATTGATGAAACTATTTCCAATATCAATCCCATTAACACCACAAATTCTTTTCTTAATTATATAATGTATAAGAAAAGCAATAATGTTATTAGTAATTCCAATGATACCAAAACAATTTAGATATAGCTAAAAATACTATGCATGTGGAGGATTTAACTATTTCCAAAACAAATCACATCAATTCTACAAAGCATTATGCTAACCCTAACCCCATAGAGCCAATGACTACCTCTAACATTAACTTTAAAATAACTCAGCCTTCAAAGGAAGGTGCAATAACAGAAGGCAGACACATTATTCAGATGGAGAATATCACAACAACCAACAATAACAATATCGCTGACGCAATTGGATCTAAAGTAGACAATTCAATAATTAAGTACCTTTCTAACATTCCTGCCAATGAACATCTCAAAACCGATAGGAACAATTTTAAGTCTGTGAACACTGACGGAATTGAGAATGTTATTCCTGTGGTCCAAGAAATCGCAAATATAGACCAAGATGATGGAATTGCAAAGGAAATCATCTTCATTCATCCAGACACTTCCACAATAGAAAGTGAAAGAAAAGCTTACTCTCTCAGCCCTGATGCAGATTATGCCCAAACAGCAGGAAACAAAATCATCCTCTCTTCTTACACCCCTGTTATATTCAACCCCCTATTCAAATATAAAATAAAACCCTTCACAATGGACAGCACAAACCTCATTAACAACAGAGGTGACCAGAGAACCCCCTCCACAATTACTGCAAATGATGCCAAAGCCAAAATGGATGTTGAAAGAGCTACTGTGTTTAAAACAGCCACTTTCCAGAGTAATATCACCCCTGTGGTTTCCATTGGCCACCCAGTAACTGTTGGATCTGTCCATTTCAGGGAAGACAGTGTAGCTGACAAGACCTCAGCTTCAAAGGTCAGTATCACCCCTTCAGAAAAATCTACTGACTCTGTGGATGAAGTCATTAGTCTCTCTACTAATGACAACCATGCTGATGGTGGTGCAGGTCTCAACTCTGAAACAGATTTTCCTATGAACAAAGAATATGTTCTCCTCTCAGTAGCTAAATCATCTACCTTAAGCCCAATGCCCAAAATAATCAAGCTCAAAACTCCCTGCTAATTAAAGGCAATTCCTTGACTGGTGCTTGGGTATCAGATCCTGTGGCTGAAAATCCTCGTCTTGTTAATGATGCCATTACACAAAAATGGAAAATCAATAAAGTATCAGCAGATCCTTTGAACATTCCATTGGCATCTACTTTCCTTACAGCTGATGTCACCTCTCCCAATGATGAATACAATACCACTCCCAGTGCAAGTAAGGGGACCAAAAATATGACTGACAGCTCTGAACAGATGATTAACAAGGCCACCATGCCAGAAGGAAGGCCTACTGTAGCTATTATCTTCCTGCCTGCAAAGACAATTAGTATTCTTACACCAAGAAAAAGATTTGGAAATTTGATAGACAAAGGAATGGCTAATGAAGAAGAATCAGCTCTTCGGCTAGTGGAAGAAGGTGATGTTTTTAAGATAAAAGAAAACCTTCCACCCGCACATAATATCAAGTACTTTGAATCAAGAGACAGTGGCTTTGAAAGGAATGCACTTGTGGCTATTGATAACACAAAGTCTCTCTCCCAATTAAGTAGTAGTATACCTTCTGCTGAAGTAACAATAACTGACAGAGGCCTTACCATTCCTGGGGAAGAAAATGTTGATGTTCTATATGATGTCACTAAATCTGCAAATGACAAAACACATTTTAAGACAATGGCCACCAAAACAATAGTTGATGGTTTGCATGAAAGTGAAGCTGTGAAACAGAACGTGGAAGCAGCAGACAGCACTGAACTCCTTCCACTTAGCAATTCTTTCTTCCAAACTGGAAGAATGGATGACCATATAAACCCTAATTTATACTACAATGTAATCACTGATAATCCACTTACTATCACCAGAAAGAACCCAAATGTTCCTCAGAACATCAGGAAACATAGACTATCACTCTCCACAATGGAGGATGCAGATCTTACTGACCACAGAAGTGGCTATCAAACCCCTGCTGCCATCGCTTCAAACAGTGCTAAGAGACTGGCCAATAAAGGCGAAAGGGCTGAGACTGAAATGACACATGTCCCTCTTGGGATTACTACTGTGGCTGATGATATTTCCTATGAACATAAAAACACTGAAGTTGTAACAGACTTGGCTTCCATAGCTGCCATCTCGCCCAGAAAGAAAGGCATTCTGACCATGAATGAAGTTAATACTCTTAACAGTAAACCTAATAAACTAGGAGATGACTTTGCCATTTCCAGAGATGATCCCAATGTGTCTAGAGATGATGGCACTCAATTAGTAGCTGATTACTCTACCTTTATGAAGTCTCTTGCCTCTTTCAATCATCCCCAAGCAACAAACCCTGTAAAAAAGACCTCTTTGGCAGATATTATAATACTAAAAACTTTTCATTATAAGTCTATCCCATCAGCTTGCCAGTAGCTGACACCACTGATCCTCAAGGAGAAGGTGATACCATGTTTATATCCCAAGACACGAATCTGAAAACACTTTCAGGGAAGCTATAACATTGAACTATGAAGCAGACACCCCAAAAGACACTGGCATTATGGCAGAGGAAGAAGATGTACTTGAAGACAATAGGAGGGATCATATTTATGGCATACCTATTGCAGGTGATAACGTTCCTAAGGGAAACAGTTTGGCAGCTAAACATTATTTTCTTAACTCTGATGCATATAACTCCAACAGAATCAAAGGAACACCCAAAATCACAATTGAACAACTTGAATTTGAGAATCCTACATCATCCTATATGGCTGAAGTCTCAAAACCTCCACTTGGAAAATTTACTCCTGAGTTTCAAGGAAAAATGATGATGATACAACAAAGTAATAGTGGTGCTGAACATAATGCATTCTTTGGTGGTGATATTCTTCCTCTGATGATGAAAGAAAATGTCCCAAAAGGATATATCTTTTTGCCTGAAAGAAGATCTACCTTGACAACACCAGATTTTAGGATTCCAATGAAAGATAATATAAACTTTGCTCTGGAAAGGACTGCGTTGTTAGATAAAGGAACTTTCAGCAAAAACTATGCAACCTATACTGATGAGCAAACTGATCCATGGGCAGACAAAGACCAAACTGCTAGAGGTAGCATAACAAATTCTCCTACAGGTGTTATACCTGTGACCTACTCCCTTCCTGTCTCCTCTGAAGAAATAAATGTGGAAAATTATTATCCTGTGTCTGGAATAGGTACTCCTCTATCACTGGAATATACAAATACATTGAGAGATGATTCCTTTAGTCTTAGGCCTGGGACTACTCTGGCAAAGGAAAATAATCTAGATGCTATGGACTTGATCATCTCTGAACCTGATCAAAGTGATTCTGAGTATTTTTCAAATAAGCCTGGCTTTGAATTAAAGAAGAAAGAAAATAGCCCTATAAAAAACCTATTCAACTTACACATGGACCCAATGGGTTTGTATCTCATACACCCTCCTTTAAAAATGAGGTCTCCAAGAGTCTTCTGTATAGGATGACTCACCCTGAGTTTGAAACTATTATTCTCAAAGAAAATTCTGACTCTGATATTGTCACCACTTCTTTCAAAGATTACACCAAAAATTTCAACTCTCAGCATCTGAAAACCATGGGGCACTCCCTAAATGATAGAGGTGAGACTTTTTCCCCTGAGTTTCCAGAAAGATCATCTGCAGGAAAGGAGGCTCAAAGTAAAGATGACGCCATTATCCTTCTCCCTGAAATTTCTGATTTGGGAAATAAAAAAATCAAGAATTTCGCTGTACCACATACAGAAACAATTGTTACTGTGGAAAAGAGCAGAAAATTTGGCACTGTCCCCACTGATCATGCTGTGATCACCACTCCCATAAAAACACAAGGTCATTTCTACCAGAGAGGTATTTCATCCAACGTTCATAACACAGCTGCCCTGAAGTTGGCAGACACCATTACATCAGAAAAATCAAAAGTCAGTGAAAACAAAATGCATTCAGCTGAAGTGATGCCTACAGAGGATCACATTAACACTTTGGCTCAGGACATTGCCTCCCAAGCTGAGAATATATCCTATGTTGGTGAAGTTACTAAGGGTATAATCAAAATAGCCTCAGTAACTTCGCCTAATCCTGTTAATGTCACCAAAATGCCAACAAATGCCATCACCGTTTTACCTAATGTCTTTGCTTTTGACTCTAAGAAGAGCAATGAAAATGGTGACTCGATCGTGCCTGAGGTAGATGGTGTCCTGTCCAAAAAATTTAAATCTCTATTAATTTCCAGTCAGAAGAGACTTAGAACTGCAGGTGCTCTTAGTGAGAACGATGATTCTTGACCTGAGAAATCAGTGATCTTAGAGGTATCAGAGCCATTGGGTGAACACTCTACTATCATTGACCAAAACTGGGAAGTCACCAAGGTCCAAAATGACCCTCAGCCTTTCTCCATGGTCTCTTCTGTTCCTCTGGAAGATTGTACTTTTTCAGAGAATCCCATAAATGTTGCCACTGACATACCTACCACTGAAAATGGGGGCATTAATGATAAAACTGATGCCATGGTCTTGGCACCTAATATAGCCATTCAACCTGTAATCCACAAAAAAGGGCAGAAAGATAAAACTTCTGACTATGCTGCAAGTCATCATGTAAGTAAAACAGTTATCAACCCACCTGCAAAAGAAATCACTACCTCAGGAACTGAGGCTAATGCATTCCTCAGTAAAGATAAGGCTATTGTAGAGGATGAATCCTACATTTCTGAAGCGGAAATTCCAGTGAACTTAAGAGAGGTAAATTCAGTGAACATTGATCCTTTCATTCTTAAGCCTGATGTTTTGCCTGATGAACAGAAAGCACATGAAACTTTAAAAGAAACATTTTACCCTGATTCCACAACGAGCACAACAAAGCTGACAAAGCCCAGGGCTAAGGGCTCATTTTCTCTTGATAATGAAAACTCAGAGAGGTCTACTACAAACTCTTATAATACATTATATCATCTACCCCCTCTTTCTCCTACTGATTTTGTTGCTGACTTTATTAAAACCCATAATTCTGAATTTGATCCAGCACTCAGTATAGAAGAGAGTGACATAAAAATGATTGATGAGTCTATTACATCTGATGATATAATTGTCCTACCTGACAAAGAAATCATTTCACCTGACAGTATTATCTCTATTGACAACACAAGGAACATTATAAACGGAAAAATACATGTAGATTCTGCAGAAAAATATCATGAAACTCAATATGAAGTAATTCCTTTTACAAAGGACTTTTTAGCAGAGTCAGATGTGGTTTTCCTGGCAGGGGAAAACAATCCAAATAATATGCATCTAATGACCATTGCACTTGATGACAGTACTATTAAATATGTGTCAGAGGAAAATACCTTTTATGTTGGACAAAAAGGAAAAAGCCCCACAACAAAAACAGCTACCTTCATTCAAGGGCTCCATAGATTTGGGTCTCATGCTTCCTTCCCCACTGCACATGTCACCAAAAGTCTCTTGAATGAAAATCCTATAGATCTCAAAACTAAACAAAAATACCAAATGCTGATCCCCAGAAAACGAAACCCTGATTCCGACAAAGATGGCCCCTTCCTCAAAGATTATACTGCCAAGTTCAGAAGTAAGTCACCTAGCACCATGACTCACTCCCTAACAGATGGAAACAGAAAATTTTCCCCCAAGTTTCCAGATGATTAAACTCTGAGAAGAGGCACCCTAAGTGGAAATGATATCATCATTCTTCCAGAAGGCAAAGGGATTGACCATATCAATGCTCCAGACCCAGAATCAACGGAAACTGTGGGAGAAAGCAGGACATTCCCAGATGAAATCACAGAACTCACCCTGAGCACCACTCCAATAACAAGTAAAGGCCCACTCTACAGGAGAAAGGTCACGTTCACTTGTCTTTATGACCAGAGGAAACCCACTATGTCACCTATGTCAGAATATAATCAAGACAAAATTTTCAAGGCAGAGAGTTACCATTCACAGGATGCCACTGTTCCTTCAGCTACATTCAAAGTCAACCTTGATAATGAACTTTCCTTTTTTGATGAAGATTTTGAGAATACTAAAAGCAGGGCATCAACTTCTTCTTCATCTATGAAGACAATTCACCCTATGGCTGACACTACTGCTCCTTCCCTTGAGAACAGTTATGAAGGGGGTGATTCCATGCAACCTGATGAAAACAATGTCAGGCCTAGAGAATTCCCATTTCTACCAACAACTGAAAGTATCATTCTCATGCCTGAAGTCTTAACTGAGGATTCTGTCCCAATGAGTAATAACTCCTTGACTGACTCCTCAAAGTCAGTATCAGAGATATCAGAGACAGTGAATGAATGCCTTGGTTTCATTCATGGAAATGATATTTCTGAAAATCAGGACATTAAAATTCAAACAGACCTTCAGCCCCACTCCTTGGACTCAAGTATTCCTTCTATTAATTCAATAACTTTTACCAGGAATTCTACAGATAATAAGGCTGATTCATCATCCACTGTGAAGAGAGAAACCGTTAACATTTCTAAAGCTAAGAAAGGTGTTCAACCTCTGGGTACAACGATGGAAGTCCTTTCACCTAGACGAATAAGCCCTTTCTCTTCTGAAATAAGGAAAACGGCTAAACTCTCTGCTGAGGAAGACACAGCTGCAAAATTTGATTTAAGTCACATTACAAATGCAACAGTCCTCATTCCAACTTTGGAGAAAACGCTTCCCTCAACCCCTGTCAATTTTGACACCAACGCTCCCAGATCCATGATTTATTCTCTTACTAATTCAGGTTGGATTTTTTTACCTGAGTTTCTAGATGAAACAATTGTGAAAAATAGTTCTCTAATTGGAGATAACATCATCATCATTCTCCCTAAACACAAAAGAATAGAGTACCCACTTGTTCTAGACCCAGAATTAATGACAAGAATGGAAGAGAGCAGGGTATTCATGACTCATTCCACTGATCCTGCTGGAATCACCAATCCTCTAGAATACAAAGACGAATTCAGCAGGAGAGGTGTCTCATCCGCTTTTATACTAATGCTGCCCCAGATGAAGCAAAAACCATCATATTATCCAGATTTGATGCAAATGAACATAAACCAAACTTAGCAGATACGCCCCATTCACAGGACATTATTCCTTTGGCTGAGTTCAGTGTCATTCCTGATAATGATCTTTCTTTCATCAGTAAAAATACTGACAAAACAAACAACAGAGCTTCCATCTTTTCTTCATCTCTGAATAAGGCAGCCAGCACTGTAGCTGATTCCATTGTTCTTTCCACTGAAGGTAGTTATGAAGAAAATGATTCTATGTTACCTGAAGAAGACAATGTTAAATCTAGAGGATTCTCATCTCTATTAACATCTGCCACATTTATTCCTAATTCCTTACCTGAAAATCCTGAAACCTCTGGCCTAATGACAGATAACTCTTTGTCTGAATCTTTAATAACTAGATCAGAAGAGTTAGAGACAGCAACTGAATATGCTGATGTCATTAACAGAGGTGATATTCCGGAGAGGCAGGTCATCACAACTCAAGCTGACATCCATTCCTATCCTTTGGCCTGGAATGTTCCTCCAACTGGATCAACTACTTTTTCAGATAGTATCACAGATAGTGAAGTTAATTCATTTCTCTCTCTGAATAGAGATACTCCTGATAATTATAAAACTAAGACTGACAAAATATATTCCAAATCTCAAAGAGTAATGATGAAAGCCTTTTCTCCTAGAGAAGATTCTCAAAATAGTGACTACAAGAGAAGGAAAATGATTAATATTTTCAATCAAGAAGATCCAGCTGCTAAATTGGAATTAAGTCATTTTACAAATACAACAGTTTTCATCCCAGCTACAGGGAAAATCCTGCCATTAGCAACTGAGCCCAATCTTCTCTCCAAGAGTGACAACAATACGGGTGATTCTTTCACTGCTAAATTTGATCGGGCTTCCTTCAAACCGCAAACACCGCCCAATTTAAAAGGAATCTTTTTAGCCGATTCCACATTAACTCTTCCAGAAGCATCTAGGCCTGCCTCTCACAATAAAGTCACTAACACAGAAGGTCTATCACAAACACCCTGACTGAATTATATGGCCTACAACCGAGGTCAACTTTTCCTCCTCCTGAATTCACAACATCCATGGGAACTTCCGAATATTCTGAACTTGTTCCTGTTACTACTATGGGAAAAGATACCACCAAAAAGATTGATTATAACATTCTACCTGAGGAACTAATTATTCCATCTGATGAAGTTATTTTACCTATTATAATTACCTCTGAAAAAGACATGGCAAGTACTTTTAAAAGGAACATATTTGACCACAAAGATCTTAGAGAGACGACTCCTAAATATGAATCTATTTATTTTACAGAAGACGTTGCAGAAAGGGTGGATGACATTTCTTCTGCAGGCAAAATCACTCCAGCATATGTAGACTATATAATTATTAAGTCTGATGACAGTGGTTCTGAATATGTCTCAGATAAGCATGCCTTTGATGTAGAGGATAGATCAAATAATCCCCCTGCAAAATGGAGTACATTCATATATGCCCCCAAGACACATGTGTCTCATGCAGCATATACCACAGTTGCTGCTTCAGACAGTCTATCTAAAACAACACCCCCAGAGTTCAACACTAAAGAGAATTACCAAGCTATGATTCCTAGACAGGAAAACAAGAACTTAGACACCAATTCCATCGCTCTCAAAGATTCCAATGTCAATGTCAATACCAAAGCTCATAGACCCACAACTCACTTCCTAATTGATGCAAGTAAGAATTTTCCTTCTAATTTTTCTGACAACACATCTGTGGGAAAAAACACCATCAGTGATGATGGTGACACCATAGTTCTCTCAGAAGGCTTTGACTCAGAAAATAAAATAATTGAGCATTTCCTTTTTCCAGACACAAAACCTGTAGTTGACAGCAGGATATTCACAACTGATACTACTAATCATGCTTTAAAAAATAGTGACAATTTCCTCAGGAAAAACATATCACCTGCCTTTTATAAGACATCTACACCCAGAAGAGCAGATACTACCACATCCAGTATTTCTGATTTTACCGAAGATCAAACAGGTAGAGCTGCAGTATCTGATCCAAGGTTCAGCAGCTTTTCTTTAGCTCACCTTTCCAGTGAGGACATGTCCAATGTTAATGAAAACACAGAAGGTGCAATCAACACAGCTCTTACATCCTTTAATCCTTTGAAAAAGATTTCTGCCATTATGCCATATGCTCCTGCTATTGCCACTAAGAACAAAAATAACATTGGCCATTATAACTTTCCATCATCAAAAAGTGTCATGTCTCTAAGACTTACATCTATGGGACTACCTGAAACTCTCATCCTAACTTCTAATCTTCCTTCTAAAGAAACTGCAGGCCCCAGACTTGTAAAAGGTCCAAACCTATCTTACCCAACAGTGTTAATATCAGCTGCATCAGAGCCTGTGTCTGTAGACTCACCTTACTTCAATGAAGGCATTGTCTCAGAAAGACAAAATACTAAAAGCCAAAGAGTCCTAAAGGCTTTCCCCTTGGTTTATACTGTTCTCCAAGCTGATTCCACTGGTTCTTCAGACAATATGGCCAAAGTCAAGCCTAACACATCTTCTACTGTTGTCACCAAGAACAAAATTTTTGATAATGATGCCTCTGGTGATCAAAATTCAGAACCCAAGAAAACAACAACAACGTTTTCTATTCTTTTTCCTAATGAATATAGTAAACCAAGCTTCTACAAGGAAAATAATTAATGCTTCTACCATGAAAGACATAGCTACTGAATTTGAAGTGAATCACCTTACAGATGTAAATAATGAAATAGGAAACGATCCAGTTATCCAGGTGGAAACAAATTCTCTAAAAGATGCTGAAAAGCCTTATCTTGTGAATAAAAATGTCAATCCTGGTAATAAGTCAGTCAGTAAGGATTATTACAGTGTCCTTGTAGCAGCTTATTCAAGCTTTCATATACCCAAGGATTTCCTCCCAGAAGGATCTGTTCCTCAGAAACCCACTTCATGGCTGAGAACTCAAACTTGCTCACGGAAGTAAATACCATTATTCCTACTGATGAAAAATCTTCATTTTTACACGGAGATAACTTCTGAGTTAGAAGGAAATTCTCTGTTGGAATTTAATGTAGCCAATCTCAAAACAACAAATACTGAATTTTAAACTTCAGAAAGTACAAACGGTACACATGAATCCATTGCTGGAATAGCAAAAATAATACCTATGTTTCAAGAAATTTCTATTATACCACAAGCTAAAAAGGTTGTTGAAGTAAACACTTTTTTTAGGGCTGATACTCCTCAGTCACAAACAACAAAGCAGATGTAAATGCCATCTTTCTTGAAGACAAAACAATAGTGACCCCAGAGGCCAACACATCTTTCAATTACAACTTCCTTACTCATGCACCCAACGTTCTAATCACTGGAGGAAAAGAGGACAAAAATGTGGATGTCGTTATAACCAAATATCAAAATGTAATTTCTCCTCTCACTTCCTTCACTGTTTATAAAGGTGGGAACTCTTTTGTGAATGGAGATATTGCACCTGAAAACTTCCTCACCAACTACATTCTAGTAATAATTATAATCAACTCAATTAAGGTTTAAATTCTATTTTCTCCAATAAATTTATAAAATCTGAAGACACATAGACTCTCTCTAAAATAGGAATTCTAGTTTCTATAGGAGATACCACTCGTCTCAGTTGATTCTTTCTAAATTGCACTTGACATTTCTTCTGATAAATCTTAAGATATGCACCATACAAAGAAAGTCTCAATGGTGGACATCACTACGACATCGGCACTTTCAAAGTCTGATTCTGAGGACTCTTCTTAGTCAAGTATCCCTGAAAATCATAAATGTGCCAAATGACCTTCCTGGGGCCTTACTGAGAAATCTCCCCTTTTTGGTGGCAGTTTCCACTTTTTCATTTAAAAAAAACAGCTGTTCATCATGAAGCTGAAGAAATTGCTACTTGAAGGCATAATCACTGAGTCAAACACCTCAAAATTTAGAGCAAGTATGAAATGTAACCCAAGAAAACTCCTGCTACAGCTACCAAAATAAGGAAGATATATACTCTAAGAGACATGTCAATGGATATAAATTTGATACTTTCCTGAGAAAAGACAAAATGTTCTCATTAGATTGATAGATACCACAACGGAAGAAACTACAATTCTGATAAAATGAAACTTATCTATAGAATCTGATCTTCTGTCCTTAAGACAGATAATATTTTTTTAACTTTTTATTGAGATTATGATGGTTTAAAACCTTGTGAAATTTCAGTTGTACATTATTATTTGTCAGTCGTGTTGTAGGTGCACCACTTCACCCTTTGCCCACCCCACCTCCCCTTTCCCCTGGTAACCACTAACCTGTCCTCTTTGTCTACATGTTTAACATCCACATATGAGTGGAGTCATACAGAGATTAAGACAGATAATATTTTTAATGGTAATTATTGGTCAGATAAGAATATACTATATTCCCTAGAGCAGATGACTCCAGTTCCACCCTCAAGATTGCTAAAGTTCCAGAAGTCCCATCAGGATTTTCACCGTGTGCTTCCTGCTCTTTGATGGATGACACACACTCTCCATCTGAAGTGTCCTTTTTGAGCCCAATGGTTTAAAAAACACAATAATGGTAATAATATTCTCCATAGGAGAAAAAAGCTTTATTATGCTATAATCAATGTGAATCCACTTCATAGCTATATTAGTAGAAGCAAAGTTGGTGAGACCACAAAAGTAAACCCTGAAATTAAAGACTATTTGACAAATTAGTATCTATGAAGATGATATCATCATTTCACCTGACATTTCTAAGTGCAGATTAAATACTCATAAAAATGGGGATTGGTCCCATGGTCGAGAGGTTAAGTTCCTGCACTCTGCTTCAGCGGCCCAGGGTTTCAGCGGTTTGGATCCTGGGCACAGACATGGCACCGATCAAGCCATGCTGAGGTGGAATCCCACATAGCACAACCAGAAGGACCTACAACTAGAATACACAACTATGTATTTGGGGGCTTTAGGGAGAAGAAAAAAAAAAAGAAGATCGGCAACAGATGTTATGTTAGGTGCCAATCTTTAAAAAAAATAATACTCATAAAAATGAAAATTTTCCTCCATATTCTAACTCTATTCACCATAACAGATACCAAGATAACTTCCAGCAGTTACATAGCTAATACTTCCATCTTTTTTTCCCCTTTTTGTACACAAAAAAATTCCCCCAAAAGGACACCAAGTCTTTGGTTTATAGCATGCCTTGTCCTGAATTAAGCTTCACAAACACTAGATTATGAGGAAAAATGTAGAGGTTAAAAACTGCCCATTAAGTTAGCCAGCCCAGAGAATGGCTTTACCCTGTGATTTCCTTTACTGCCACTGGAACCGAGAGTACTTTTATTTAGAAATAAAGAAACTGTGCCTATCGTTAACTTGAGACTTCCTTCCCTGTCTCTGATGCTGACAGCATTCCCTGGAGCAGTGAGACATGGGAGCCCATGATAGTGACAGCCCCTTGAAGCAAAATCATTTCTGGAGAAGCTGCCCATATCTTTAAAATGAAAAATGTTCATCTTAAAACCTGTCTGATATTTCTACAGAGAGTGGTGATATATCTGTACCAGGTGAATCAACTAAGAAAAGACACTGTAAACTTTGAGGTTGAGTCCATATCTAATGAAGAATAAGCATTTGCCCTTGAGATGGAAACCACTACTCTAGGCGAAACTGCTGCCCTTTTTCAGATTTAGTTTTGTCTGAGTCTGAAAGTTCTCTTTCTTCTAATGACCCTGGGAAAAGAGTAGTACCAGACTACAATCTTCTTGTATCTAATTAGCTAAATCTTAAGATGATAACAAAATAATAATGACTGATGTAACTAACATCATTAGACAAAATATTCCCTCTGAAATTGAGGATATAATTCTTAGGGCTAATACAGTTATTCCACAGCCTGATCTTGTTTCTGGGTGAATTCTGACATTTACCACCAACTTCCTGCCAGAAAATTCTTTTCAGGTTGAAATAGCACTCTCTACAGGAAAACATTTCTAAAGAAATTAAACCTACAAAACCTGACACTCTCACTGTTATTCAAGTTAATTCAAGAAAAAGTAAGAATTACAGGGAAGAAGAAAACTACAAAGACTCTAACAGGTCAGTAACATATTTTTTATTATCCATACTGAAAAAGGGAGAATTTCCTCCCTGAAGAAGAGAACTAACTACAATCCCTGCTCCCTGAGCACTTTCTACAGCCACATTCACTGCTGAAAGGGCCATGAAGTTTTTTAGACATTTAAATACCATGAATCTCAAGAGAAGATGCTTCACCTCAAACACCTCAAAAAAGATATTGCTACTTAACTTGAAGGACAGGCAACTTGGAGATGATGCTGATAATCTTGTGGCTCTTGGAGTTTCCTCCATTGACACTGGCAGACTCTGTTATGTCTGTTTCAAGTGACACAAGCCCCATATTGGAAGGCACATCCTTTATATTCAGAAATATGTTAAATCCCAAGTTCTTTGCAATTGATATTCAGCTGTGAATTTTGATTACATAACCAGAGAGGACTCTATTTTCTTTTTATCTAATATCAATACTCTTGCAACCAGGTGCCCAATCAGAGCACAGAAACAACCTCCACAGAGAGCCAATGCCATTGGCCCTGTGGTTGATGTAACAATCACCTTGATGACCAGTGCTTCCATCACTATAATGAATACTACTCTCCTGCCTAGGGATATCACTGGGCCCAGGGAAAGACCTCTGAGTGTGCATAGTGCCACTTCGTCCCATGGCTGAAGATGGTGTGCCAAAAATTTATTCTCATCCTCCAACAGAAAGCAGTAAAACAACAACGGAAGCAACCATTTTCTTTGGGGCTGAAAACACTATTCCTAGATCAGAAACAACTATTACTTCAGAAGGAGACCACATTACTTCAGTAAATGACCATATGCAAGAAAGTGATTTTTCGACAACTACATACAACAAGCTTACATCTCTAAAGGAAAGACTAAAATCAGAAGATGATGCTGAATCCCATATTCTTAAATCATCAACTCATCTGGAGAAAGAAATTACCACTCTGACAGGCACTACAAACTCCATGGCTAGTGACTGTATTACTGAAGATTTCATTTCAATGAAAATTGGTAATATCTCATCACCTGTTGCTACTGTGTCTTTAATAGATTTTTCCACTAACAGGGCAAAAGAAGATGTTTTCTTGGATACTATTGGCTCAGGGGATGAAGATGTCTCAACAACTTCTGAAGTCTCTGGCACACTAAAAGACAGCACCACCAACACTGCTGACACCCCTGCCCTTCCAGCTAACAATGATAGCTCCTCAGTTAAATCCAATGTCGCTGCTGATGAGGCTGTCCAGATCACTGACTCCTCTATTCCTGAGGCTGAAATCTCTCCAGCTACTGAAAAAAACGTCACCACTATTCCAGACATAACCACCGTTACAGAAGAGAAAATAACTGAAATTGACTTAATTCTTCCAGAGGATGACCCTAATGTTGTGCCTAAACTAACTGACTCTGATGAGGAAAAGTTCATCACTGTGTTTGAACTCACTACCACTGTTGAAAGAGACAAAGACAACCCAGAAGATATTCCGCTAACTGATGAAGAGTCTACGGAGGAAATCAATGTTTGGACAGAAAGAGAGATTGCAAATGAAGCAGAGAAATATCCTGTTTTGCTAAGTGCTGTTGAATCCAGATATGACTTCATTGTCCCTGCATCTGTAGCGACGAACATCAAGGAAGATTCATCTACTATGACAAAAGAAGATTTGTCTGAAAATAATAGAATGGAATCTGTAAGTAAGGACACTGAGGCATTTTCAGGAACTACTCCCGATTTAGATGTCCCAAACCAAACAGAAGACAATTGTACAACTGAAACAGGTGTCTTTAAACTACTGAAAGAAGAACCAGATGAGTTCCTGATTTAAAGCAACAAAGGAGATGTCAAGTAGAATTGTACAATAGCCTAGACAGCTAGCTTAAACATCTGAGAAGTTTGTTGAACAAGCAAAAATCTCAATAAATTAGAGAATGTGGGCTTTTAAGGCAAGTATTAGACTTAGAAAATGTGGATGCTTAGAAATAGAGCTCATACAGCAGAATATATTTATGGAAACTTAGAAAACTCAGCAATACAACAGTTCCCCTAGTATCACAAAGTTTAATTGTTATCCAATAATTACTTATCCTAATATAAAACCTTCTAATCCCAGCTTTAGGGATATGAAGAGAGAGCAATAAAGAAAGCTCACTTCTTGCTACATTTAATGGTGTATGTCATTTTAGTTAATTCTCAATAGCATATTTTAGTATGAGTTAAAGCGATGGAGAGAATGAAATTAACATATCAAAAAAATTGTTGTAGTATTAAAATATCTGAAATGTTTATTCTAAACAGATTTTTTTCATTAGTATTTAACTGATGGTTCTCTTCTATTAAAAAACATACATAAGAATTAAGGCTATTCAGTAATTGTTTAGCACCCACCTGTAAGAAATATTCCTGGCTCATGTTGGATGCAGACTAAGGCAAAATGATATTTTACAAACATGTACATTTGTCCAAAAGAATATTATGGGTGAACATATGAAAACTGTGATTTTCTTTCTTTAAAATTTCTTTCTTGAATTTTTGTCCATCTTTTTCAGGTCTTAAGCACTGATATCGCACTCTTCTTATGCTTTTGGTTAACAATTCAAGGACATAGATCTTCATTCTTTCCTGACACAGGCTTTTAAAATGGGTCTGTTTTCACTTTGCTGATTTTTCTTCAATAAATCTTTTTGACGGCAACTGATTTACTGTGTATGGATGTGTTTGATATTCTAGTACAAAATTATCAAATTAGGAGAGAGATAAGTAAAATGAAAATCCATTGCTTGTTTAAAGAATAACTTAACTCTGGACACCAAGAATAGAATTGTTCTACCGAGACTCATAATTTTATTATATTTAAAAAAACAAAACACTGGAAATAGTAAATGCTACAGATTAGGGGGAGGGAAGGGAGGAGGGGTAAGGAGTTACACCATTAGATAGACTATAGATAAGAATAACTGTGTTGGCATGTTAAAACCCAGAAACACATTTTAACGTAAAAATTTAGTAGATGGTAAAGTGGACCTCAAAACCATGGGGTATGATGGTTAATTAATCCTGCTTTGACAATTGAGTATCTGGGAAAAAATTAAGGTAGACTGCCATTTAAGACCATACTCTAAAATAAATTCTACATGGATCAAAAACTTCAAAATAAAATCATGCAAAAACTTAGAAGAAAACATATGTGTATATCTATCCAAATGGAGATG
Organism: Equus przewalskii; assembly: GCF_037783145.1. NCBI lineage: Eukaryota > Metazoa > Chordata > Mammalia > Perissodactyla > Equidae > Equus > Equus przewalskii. The sequence goes on along the minus strand of NC_091833.1, from coordinate 64,499,485 downwards.
AGAAATCTATCTAAGCAGATAAGAAATGGCAAAAAAGATTGATGGATTTGACACCACGAATAGTTAAAATTCTGTAGAAACAGGGGCCAGCCCAGTAGCATAGTGGTTAGGTTTGTGCACTCTGCTTCTGCAGCCCAGGGCTTACAGGTTTGGATCCCGGGCACAGACCTACACACCGCTCATCAAGCCATGCTGTGGCAGAATCCCATATACAAAATACAGGAAGATTGGCACAGATGTTAGCTCAGGGCCAATCTTCCTCAAGCAAAAAAAGAGGAAGATTGGCAACAGATGTTAGCTCAGGGCCAATCTTCTTTACCAAAAAAAGAAAAAATACAAAAGAATATTAACGTAAAATTAAAAAGCACATGATAACTAGGGAAAAATAATTGCATTATATAAAGCAGTGAAAGGATTCCTATCTTTATGAAGAGATCCTACAGAGAGAGCATTTTAAATGGGCAGAAGAGATAAACAGATAATTCATGAAATGCAAACTTCCAGTAAACGTGAAACATATTCAATGATCATAGTATTCAAAAAAAGTAAAACTATTAGATGTATTATATATTATACATATATTTTTATCCATTTGACAAGTGACAATGATCATTCTAAATATTCATTGTTGACTAATGAAAATTCCTCCAACCTTTTTGGGAGGCAATTTGGCAATATATAAAGCAAGCATTAAAAATAGTTAAAGTTTTTGGCCTAGCTATTTTACAACTAAGAATTTTCTTAAGAATTAGAGGTCATGAAAGTAGCTAAGAGTTATTTAGCTCTTACTACAGGTTTTGTTGTATTTGCATTTAGAATAACATTTGCTCTTCATAACAACACTATAAGAAAAAATATTATTACATCCATTTTACAGAGAAAGGAACTGTCAGAAAATCTATGTAACATGCCCAAGCCTCATAATTAATACGTAATAAAGAAGGCTGCAGACCAGGCACTCTTCCTCCGGAGCTCATGCTGTCTTAATCGCTATGCTGTACTGGCTCTCACAGTTTTAAATACAAGGAGGTTGCCAAAGACATTCAAGAATGTGATTTTATATGTTTATAAAAGAGAAACACTAAGAGCAATTAAAATTCTCATGACATAGAATTTGCTACATTTCTATTTACCCATATGAAGCAATAGTATGTATCTTTTTAAATGGTCTATAAAAGAGTTTTTAGGGAAATCTTCACATGAAACTCCTAAACAAAATTTATACAGTGATATGTATGCCATATATAGATAGATACATACATATAACAATCCCTTAACAGAGACTATCTCTAGGAAGCAACTTCCGGTGATTTTGTTTCCTTCTCTGTGCTTTCACGTACAAATGCATGAAATCCAGAATATAAAGTGTACACCAAGGGGAAGAATAATTGTCAACACCATCAGCCAGGGAAAACTTGAGAGTCAATTTATATCTTCTACACACCTAATAAAAATATCAGCTAGTAGTTATTGAGTGTTCCTATATGTCGGACACTAAGTACTGTATTCATTTTCATTTATAAAATATTTATTGTGCACCTACTGTGTTCCAAGAACCATAAGAGCCTCTGTTGACACTGTAATGAACCACATGACACAGCCCTTGCCTTCATGGAAATTAATCCACTGGAAAAGATAAATATTAAATAATCTCAAATAATCATAAAGAAATGCCTAACTACAGGTTCTGATGGGTATTACAAACAAAACCACTAAAAGACTACAGTTTATGACTACACAAAAATTTAAGTCCAGTGAAGTTTTCTCTGAGAAAGTGAGATTTAAGCTAAAGATTGAAAAATGTGGAGAGCTGAGGACACAACATGCCCAAAGCCCTGAGGCTAGAAACGGCTCAAGTGTTTGAAGGAAATGAACATACCATGTGGTTAGAACGTGTCATCAGTTGGAAAATGACACGTTGAAACTGGAAAAGTAGACAGGAGACAAATCATGTGGTGCTTGTTGAGCATTCTCAATCTCATTCAGAATATATTTGAAAGCTACTAAACGTTTTACTTATTTTATCCTCAAAACCACCTTAGTACTGAGATAGATGGCAAGGTGAAAAGTGTCATTTTATCAACTGCAACCATAGTTCTTTTCTGAGCCTTTACTTAGACAAATATCTTGATAGTCCCCTTTGAGTGAGGGAGATGAGGCCCTGAGGCATAAACTGGACTGGAATGGTTAAACAATTCAAAAGATAACATGCTCTATAACACAAGAAATGGGAATTTGCAGCTGGTCAAAGATAAGAGGAACAGAGGACACTGGCAACTGGCTAGAGTCCAGAAAGAAGAGTGGCCAATGAGATTATTGGCAGCCAGTGGACATCAGGCTTTTCAAAGAGTGGATGCCTAATAATCAATGTTACATAGTGCAATTTCAAAGTCAAGTTTCTCCTTATCCTGAAATTTCATTAAACATCTGAAAGAAGCAAGGTCTTGAATATGCAATTCTGGAGGAAATAAATGAATTGGTGGGCCTAAGGAGAAACAGCTAAGATATGGAAGTAAACAATGGATGTGAGAAAGAGTCTTTATTCCCAAATATACTAAATAGTCATGACCCGAGAGAGGAGTCTGGGGCTTACAGTGGGTGGACACTTGTAATAGTCTCATTTTACAGATGACCAAAGTGAGAGCAGAGAAAAGTCATTGGACCAAGATAAGCAAGCCAGCAAGTGGCAAAGCTCAGCTCTCCAGATGTACATGAGACCAAAGCCCAAGTTCAAAGTCACACCACTTTGTGTGAACTGTTGAACAATGAATCATTCTACCTACTTATCATAACCCTGACCCTTTCTCCATTTCCTCTGCCACTCCATTGTTTAAGCTTGCCTGCAGTCTTGTAACTGGCCATTCCACCTCTGGTCTTGCATCCCACCAATTAATTATGCCCCTAAGTACTCACCTCTCTCTAAAGCCCTTCACTTGCTCCCTACTGTCTTTATGATAAAGTCCAAACTCTTCAGCAAGGCGCACAAGCCCCTGCATGTTCTTACTCTGCCCACTACCCACGTTTACTTTTCCTGCCCTCCCTTCATACACTACACTACACTCTGTCTACATGAAGGAGAAATGTAAGCTCCCTGAGAGCTGGGACCCATGACTATTGAGCTAGAGAGTACCTAGTAGGTAGTAGATAGCAAATGTTTATGAATGAAGAAATGAGAGGAATTTAAGTTTCCTTAATGTGGTTAACATCTACTGTTTTTAATTTAGCTTCCAAGCCCACCTACCATAAAATTTTCTTTCTAATACAACTAGATTTTCTTTGTATTACTATTCCTCCATTTTCACACATGTGTGATTTAGGTGAGATAGACCCCACCCCCAACTTTAGCAATGAACTAGTCACTCTGTGTCCCATACATCTTGTCACAGTCATTCATGAATAAGCACATAAACCAGTCAGGGCAAAGAGGACATATTTCTGGGAAATAAGATTCTGAAAGAAACCTCAGTCTGGAAAGATGTAGTGCCAGGAGCTTCTGGAGCTATCTAGGGACCACAAGGGGGCAGAGAGCTAAGGATAGAGCCAACACGGAGAAGATAAGAGGCAAGAAATAGAAAGAACTGAGTTCTCGTCACATCGTACATGAAGACTTACCTGGCCTGCTTGTTTACATGAGGCAATACATTTTCTCTTCTAGTTAAATGAGTTTGAGTTGAGTTTTCCATTGGCTGAAATCAAAGTTTACTAATAGCCAAGGACCCAAGCTATTTCAAGTCCCTGTGTCTTCCTTCAACATATTCCCTGTCCCTAGAAATCTTTGCAGTCTCAGGTGGTAAACATTTAGTCATCTTTCAAGACTCACCTCAAGTGTTATCTTCTCTAACCATCCCCAGGTATGACAACCTGTTGTGCACTCCACTCACCATATACATTCTTTAATAACATCACTTGTAATACTTTATTGTATTTATTTGATTAAAGATACTTCTGAGTCACAAGATAATCCTGTCCATAGTTCCCTCTGACACAAGATGCCTCTGTCCTAAGGTAATTCCTGTTCACAATCTGCACTGTATCCCTTACCCACAGCTACCCATACCCTCAGACGTAAAACTCTCTTCTACGTCATAAGGAATTCCTGACCACCATATGACAGAGAGAGAGAACAGTTTTAAGATGAAACAACTCTTAACTACAAAGAAAGGCAGTTCTCCCAAAGAGACGCTCTATGTGAGGATGCATTAAAGAACATTTGTAAGTTCAAAGTACCAAGAAGGCTGGGGAATTGGAGCAGTATGTGTGTGGTATGTGTGTTGCCCAATTCTTCTACCTGTTGCAAATCAGGAGTAAATTATACATGAATTAATTTGAGCCTGCAGTTATTTCCACAACAGTACTGGTATGTTCTTTTGGATTTCTCACATACACCTCAAAGATAATACAAGTGTAAATTGAAATTGGAATTCTCCTTTCTCTCAAATTTCTCTTCTTCTAATATTCTCCATCTCAGAAAGAGATGTCATCTGCATAGTTGTCAAAGCCAGAAACTGGGACTCTTCCTTCACATCTCTCTCTCTCTCATCCTCCCACAAAAAAAAACCCCAAAGTTTTCACTTCTGGGCCCTCAGGAATCCACTTGCCCCCATTTGCACTGCCACTTCTTTATCCCAAGTTTTATCAAGCAAGAGTGACATTTTATAGCACAAATTGATTATGCAACTTTCATCACCATACTCAAAATGCTTTGATGACTTTCCATCCATGTTAGGATAAAGTCCAAAATCTTCATGATATTTGTCAGGTTCTCCACAATCAGGACACAGCCAGGATACGCTACTGTTATTTTTTATTCTTAAATCTCAACTATATAGATCTTCTTTTGGTTTCTTTAGAGCATGAAGCTATGTCTTGTCTCAGGATAATTGAATATGCTATACTCACGCTGAGTCATTCTTGAACTCCCCTAAATGTCATCTCCTCCAACCATGTAGGCCCCTGTATTCTCCCATTACATTGTCCCATGGTACACAATATCTTGCTTTATGTAACACTCAAAATTTTTAAATTGCTTGTTGCATTAATTTCCTAGGACTGCTGTAACAAATTACTAAAAATTGGATGGCTTAAAACAACAGAAATTTATCCTCTCACAGTTCTGAAGGATATAAGTCTGAAATCAAGGTGTGAGCAGGGCCATGCTCTCTCTGAAGCTTCCAGGGGAGGATCTTTCCTAGCTTCTACTAGTTGCTGGCAATCCTTGACATTCTTCGGGTTAAAGACACAGCACTACAATCTCTGCCTCCCTCATCACATGATATTCTCTTTGTGCTTCTATGCGACCAAATTTCTCTCTGTTTACAGGGCCATCAGTCATTGAGTTAGGCTCCTCAATCCGGTATGACCTCATCTTAAGTTGGTTACATCTGCAAAGACCCCATGTCTGAATAAGGTAGCATTCACAGGTACTGGGAGTTAGGACTCCAATGTATTTGGGGATAAGGGAAAAGATACAACTTAACCCATAACACCTGTTTAATATTTATCCTCCCTACTGGATTATATACTTGATAACTAAGAATATCACATAATTCATCACCCAAACCAGAACACTTTTGAGACTGAAAGGAGGAACTATTAGTGATGACTCCAAGACAACAGACGTAAACTAGAGTGTCCTGAGTAAAAAGAGCTGGTCACTCCATCCTAAGGGAAGAGATCACAGCCCCTTTGTCCACTGCTCAATTCTGAGAGCTTTGAACACAGCAGATGCTCAGCAAACATCTGTTAAATGCATGAATTAAATGAAACCGTGAATGATGAGTTCATTTAGTAGGTTATGAATGTCCTCAGAGGAAGGATGGTATGAACTGGATACTTAGAAATGAATATGAGTTTACCAGGACAAGAAGGGGATCACTGGTTTTAAGCTGAGGGAAGGGCAAGGGCAAAGATCCAGAAGCATAAAAGTACTTGGTGTGTTCAGTAACACTGAAGTCAGGTTAGAGTAGAGTGGATTTGGGTAAGAATGGTAACAGATATACTAAATTATAACTGATATTATAGCCTTACAAAAGCAAAAATAATCAAATTGTGCCAGACCGTGTATATTAGGCAGTGTTCTCCAGAGAAACAGAATCAATGACTCATAGATAGATAATAGATGATGATAGATAGAGAGATAGATAGATGAGAGAGATTTATCTTAAGAAATTGGCTCATGTAATTGTGAAGACTGGGAAGTTCAAAGTCCACAGCACAATTTGGCAGGCTGGAAATTCAGTTAAGACTCGATATTGCGGTCTTGAGCCCAAAATCCATAAGCAAGTCAGCAGGCTGGAAACTCAGACAGGATTTCTATGTTTCAGTTTCGAGGCAGAATTCCTTCCTTTTTAGGAAACTTTAGTCTTTGTTCCTAAAGCCTTCAACTGATTAGATTATACCTTATAGAAAGAACTCTGCTTCACTCAAAGTCAACCGATGTTAAATGTTAATCACATCTATAAAATACCTTCATAGAAACATCTAGACTAGTGTTTGACCAAACTAGGCACTATAACCTACCCATTTTAACACATAAAAGTAATCATTGCACCATGTGTAGCAATTTAGGGTTAAAATTTCACATAACTAACAGCTCATATTTCCTAAGCTAGTTTCACTGGAATTAATAGGGGTTTTTTTGTAGGAACCAAAAAGAATTTCAGGGTAAAATGCATTGATAAAATATTGGGGCGAATTTCCTGGAGTCTTCACATGAGGATATGTATACCAAGTGTTCATGGAGCTCTATTTTCATGGAGCTCCAGTAAACATCTCTAGGAACTAGTGCTCTGCATAACATGGTTTGGGAAATGCTGATGTAGACAATGGGAGGCATCAAAAATTTTTTTTGTTTTGGTGAGGACTGCCCCTGAGCTAACATCTGTTGCTAATCTTCCTTTTTGCTTGAGGGAGATTGTCCTTGAGCTAACATCTGAGCCAATCTTCCTCTGTTTCACATGTGGGATGCCACTACAGCATGGCTTGATGAGCAGTGTGTACGTCCTCACCCAGGATCCAAACCTGCGAACCCCGGGCCACCGAAGCAAAGCACGTGAACTTAACCACTATGCCAGTGGGCCAGCCCCAGCATCAAAAGTTTTAAGCAAGGGGTTAATATATTGATTATGTTATATAAAGATCATTTTGGTGAACAAGTAAAAGTTGGATTGAGAATGAAAGAAGAAGCAAGAGGAAGAGACACAAGAAATTATAGCAGGAATCAATAAGAATAATTATCAATATATTCCAATATATGTCAGTATATTCCATTTACACTATTAACCAGAATGATAATAAAATAAGCAAAAGCTTAATGACATGGATTCCTCGACAGGGAAATTTTATGTAGAAATCTGAAAGCTCCAGTATCAGCCTGAGCGGTAGTTGTTCTGAACCAAATTGGCTGCCTCTCTTTAATGAGGGCAAGCATCTTGTGAGTTGAAATCCCCACATTTCTCTCATTCTCTTGAAGTTTGGATTTTTACATTTGTAATTTTGTAAATTTTTATTTGTAAATTTGATAATTTACAACAAAGTCAGAAAAGGAAAGGAAGTTCATCTATATTTACTTGGTCAAAAGCATTATTTATCATCTAAGTTGATGCCAGGAAATCTTCTACTTGAAAGAGATATAAAAATGCCCAAGACAGAGTTTTTCTGTTTACAGCTTACTCACTATAGTAAGTAATCAAAAATTCTTTTCGCAGAAATGAAACATACTTAAAATGTATTTTGGTGTAGGGGAAAGAAAAAGCTGTGGAGATAAACAAATTTGGGTTAAAATACTGACTCTCAAAACTGTGAGCTAGTTACTTATTTTCTCAAGTCCCTGTCACTTCATGTACAAAATTACTTTCTACGTAAAAGCAAATGGATCTAAGACTGCATCTTGATTTAGATTTTAGGTTGCTCTCATTGCAATAAGTTATCTTGAAAAAAAAAAGATAAATGAACAAATTGAAAAACCAATAACCAAGGAGACACTGTATCCAGTGACCTCAAATTCACCTGTCGGATAAAAGTCTGGAGGTCCCCATCTGATCTTCAATTCATCACTGGATGAATTACTGCCAAGAAGATATCCCGTTGTTAAGAGCTAACTTGGAAGAAAAGCGTCACAAATCCTATTACTGTCAGTAGACCCTCAAGTGTAAGTACATGATGTTTTTGATCTTTCTGGCAATGAAAGACATTTTCACGGAAAATAAAACTTACTGACATCAAAGCAAATGTCAAACTACTACAATGCTCACATTTTGTATTGTTCAATAACTGGCACATTTCTTCTGAGCAAGATAATTACTATGGTGCACAACATGTCTTTTGTTACAATATAATTAGAGAATTATTATTGGCCTAGCAGCAAAAAGCATATCAAAGGGCATCAAAATGATTTGTTAGTCATCTTTTTTTTTATTTTTATGTCCAGAAAAGGCAAGAAACGAACGCAATGTTGCAGCTGCCCTCCATCTATGAATGTTTAAATTGAATTTATTTTATATTCTCTAAAAATTAACTTTCAGGAATGAAGTACTTTATCTGTAATAAAAAGCTAAAGATGAACACAAAAGAGGCTATCATCTTCAAATCCTTTCTGCCAGCTCAGAGTCCACGACATTATCACATAGTAGAAAGGCAAATATTGTAAATAGCAGAGTATTCCTATTTATGAAAATGTTCCTTATATCTAGGGTTTGGAGTCAAGTTTCAATAATTATTGCTTTGTTACCAAAATGTCAAGTTATTTAAGAAAATATCCAAAATAGAGGAAAGAAATAGAATCAAAGTATTATCTTTAAACTACGAAGAATAAACCTTCACTTCTGATGCACAGATCATTAGCCGTGCTGCTTCTAAGAAAAAGGAAAAGGACAAATGTCAACTTTTGAAGATTATAGCACCACTTTTTTGTTTCAGGAAATAGTTTGGATCAGCCCAGAAGCAAATGTTAAAATAATAATAATATTTTGCTTAGCAAAAAGCACTAATTAGAAAAGATAAAGGAGAGAGGCAAACATGTTTTATAAGATGTGAATCATCTGTCTTCTTTCTCTGAGCCTCCAGACTCCAGAAGCTGACGCAAGACTGACATTTTCGGACAAGCAGAGGGAGGATCCCTTATTTCGGGATCATTTTTAAAATTTCAAAGACTTAAACCAATTTCCTTTAGACTTTGATTATATGCAGTTTCTAATTAGTGCAATTATTGGGAGATCTCAAACTGTGTTTCCACAGAGTTGTAATAGACAATGCATTTGAAAGGAAATATCACATAGGAAAAAAATGGAAATGCTTTAACAAATTCATCAGCTTATAAATTCAATCTACTCTTATTAGTAAAATGCTAATAATGTCAATAAACATGATAATAAAAATAGCTTATCCTCTGGAATCCCGAGTAATTTCAAATGGCCCTTTTTAGAGATGAGTCAATATTTTAGTTTTGTGTCTATAAAAATGAAAATGTTTTCAGTTGCGGAAACATCTAACTGTTTTCTAAGGTAGGCCAAAAATCACTGGGCCTAATTTTTTACTAACTGAATATTTCCATTCTATTTATCTCTTTTATTAAAAGGGAAGGGCATATAAATATCTAAATGTGTCTTGTATTTCGCTTGAGATTGTGACTGTTTTATATCACGGAGATACACTTATTGATTTAGTTTTCTATTCTTATTCTTGGAGCATTAGGATGTGACAATTTCATCAAATAAATTAATCACTTCATTTTAAAATTAGAAAAAGGGGCTTCAGATCGGTCAATTAATGTGATCAGGTTTGTCAAATAAAGTTCAACTCTCATGACTATTGATTCAGTGGTCTTTCACATAAAATCACAAGGAGATGCCCTATTGAATAAAGTCATTGTTAAAAGAGAGTAATTCTCCATCAATTTTGTTGTGGCTATCATGTTTTTAATGTTGTAACTTAAAGATTAGAAGAGCAGTCACATTTGAAGCTGAGATTTTGTAAGTATAAACAATTAGCCATGAACCCCTCACTTTTCTTTTTCAGAAGTGGAATTAGTTACGCAAATAGTGACAAAAACATTGATTCATTACTGAAGTACGATATATGAATGCAGAATTATGAGAAAGGATAATTTTATAATAGCCCTCAAAGATCTGCAATTGGAGAGGCTTAGGTTTTGTTGTTCGTTTTTTCCATTTCCTTTTGATAAGAGACTCTAGCAATAATGACCATATTAAAAAAAGTTTAGCAGAAATGTAAATTTCGAAAAGTTACTCATACATAATAAAAATAATACTCATGACAAGATTAATATAAATATTTCATATTTCTAACTACATTTTTTAATTATAAGTTAATCTTTAAAATTTTTTGTCTAGCATCTTAAATATGCAACGTAAAAGTCAGAGCCAGAAGACCATTTTAGTGGCAATTTCTTGATTTCTTTTATGTGTTTAAATTACAAAATCAACAAAACACAATACTTTTTTAATAACACATAGAAGTTAAACCATCATACCACACATTTTAATTTTTGCTTACATTTTCTTGGCCTTGTTTATTTGGATAATTTACATACAGTATGGTATTTAAATTTTTCACTTATCATTATAACATAAGCATTTTCAAATTTCTACAAAATTTTCATGATTATCGGTATCCATATTTTTTAATTATAAGTAACACTGGAATGAACATTTCTTGTTTGTTTTCTATTGGTTAGCTAATTTATCAAGAATAATTCTAAATACTGAGATTCTTTAAGTGAGAAGTATGAACATTTTCATGTTTCTTTTGCATATTGTCATACTGCTTTTCAAAGAATTATCTCAATTAATATAACCAATGGCTACATGTAAAGATAGAAACTTCACCACAATCTGGATCAAGTTTTGGTTTTACCTCCTTAAATAACTCTGTAGTAATTATAAAGTAGTAGCTCAAAAAGAAATTCTATATGTTTTCATATTAATAAAACAAGGACTAACTTTTGTCTACATTTTTATCTACTATTTATAATGTTATTGGAATTCATTATTCTTTTTTTCTTTGAGTTCACAATAGTCTACATCACAATAGTGGTACATTATTTCTTGTCTGTCACCACATAAGTGCTCCCCTTCACCCTCTGTGCCCACCTCCCACCCCCTTTCCCCTGGTAACCACTGAACTGTTTTCTTTGTCCATGTGTTGGTTTATATTCCACATAACAAGTGAAACCATCTGGTGATTGTCTATTTCAGTCTGGCTTATTTCACTTAGCATAATTTCCTCCAGGTCCGTCTATGTTGTTGCAAATGGGATGATTTTGTCTTTTTTATGGCTGAGTAGTATTCCACTGTATATACATACCACATCTTCCTTATCCACTCATCAGTCGATGGGCACTTGGATTGTTTCCGTATCTTGGCTATTGTGGATAGTGCTGCAATAAACACAGGGGTACATATGTTACTTTGGATTGTTGATTTCAAGTTTGGGTAGATACCCAGTAGTGGGATAGCTGGGTGATATGGTAATTCTATTTTTCGTTTTTTGAGGAATCTCCATACTGTTTTCCATAGTAGCTGCACCACTTTGCATTCTCACCAGCAGTGTATGAGGGTGTCTTTTTCTCCACACTCTCTCCAACATTTGTTATTTTAGTCATGGAGATTATAGCCATTTTAACAGGCATCACGTGGTATCTTAATGTAGTTTTGATTTGCATTTCCCTGATGATTAGTGATGTTGAACATCTTTTCATGTGTTTATTGGCCATCTGTATATCTTCTTTGGAAAAATGTCTCTTCATATCCTCTGCCCATTTTTTGATCAGGCTGTTTGTTTCTTTGTTGTTCAGTTGTGTGAGTTCCTTATATATTATGGAGATTAACCCCTTATCAGATATATGATTTGCAAATATTTTCTCCCAATTGGTGAGTTGTCCTTTTGTTCTGATTCTAGTTTCTTTTGCCTTGCAGAAGCTCTTTAGTCTAATGAAGTCCCTCTTGTTTATTTTTTCTTTTGTTTCCCTTGTTTGAGAAGACATGGTATTTGAAAAGATCCTTTTACGTTCGATGTCAAAGAGTGTACTACCTATTATCTTCCAGGAGTTTTATGGTTTCAGGACTTATCTTCAAGTCTTTGACGCATTTTGAGTTTATTTTTGTGTATGGCATGAGATAATGGTCTACTTTCATTCTTTTGCATGTGGCTGTCCAGTTTTCCCAACACCATTTATTGAAGAGACTATCTTTTCTTCACTGTATGCTCTTGGCTCCTTTGTCGAAGATTAGCTGTCCATATATGTGTGGTTTTATTTATGGGCTTTCAGTTCTGTTCCATAGATCTGTGTGTCTGTTTCTGTACCAGTACCATGCTATTTAGATCACTATGGCTTTGTAGTACATTTTAAAGTCAGGGATTGTGATGCCTCCAGCTTTGTTCTTTTTTCTCAGTATTGCTTTAGTAACTTGGGGTCTTTGGTTGTCCCATATGAATTTTAGGATTCTTTGTTCTATTTCTGTGAAGAATGTCATTGGGATTCTGATTGTGATTGCATTGAATCTGTAGCTTATTTGGGATAGTATGGACATTTTAATTATGTTTATCCTTCCAATCCGTGTGCATGGAATCTCTTTCCATCTCTTTATGTCATTATCTATTTCTTTCAATAATGTCTTATAGTTTTCATTGTATAAGTCCTTCACCTCCTTAGTTAAATTTATTCCTGGGTACTTTACTCTTTTTGTTGCGATTGTAAATGGAATTGTATTCTTGAGTTCTCTTTCTGTAAGCTCATTATTAGAGTACAGAAATGTAACTGATTTTTTTAAGTTGATTTTGTACCCTGCAACTTTACTGTAGCTGTTAATGACTTCTAATAGTTTTCTGATGGATTCTTTAGGGTTTTCTATATATAAAATCATGCCATCTGCAAACTGGAATTGATTGTTCTTTTTTTTTGGCAGTTTTATAACTTTATTTGACAATCAGCAGTTACTTCTCATCCACATTGACTGTCTCTAGATTTTTGAAAGTGGTGACAGGTACATAGGTAACCAACATATAGAGTTTATTCGGTGAATCTTCATCCTCGTTAGTTTTCTGGACAACCGCACACGGATACGGTATGGGACAGTCCTTATTCCTTTGGCCCAGACAGATTTGTTGAGCCTGGTGTCAATTCATTCTTAACCTTTGCACATATCTATAGGACTCAATATTTTTCTTATAAATTTGAAAAGTTTTTATTATGTCATAGATAGAATATATGCCATAGATGTGCTATAACATGCATAAATGTTTTTCTTTTGGTTAAAATTTAGCAAAAACAAAATGGCATTTCTTTTATTTTCCCACTACCAATGAAGCATCTCTTCCCACCTTCTTCTAGAAAAACTTAAGATGAGATGAAGGCACTCATTTTGATTGCTGTCATCTTGTCTTTCACTGCTTACTTCTCGGTAAATATTGAATATCTTACACATTTATTTTCTTATTTAGTTCTTAATCATAAAGTGTACATTCAATTCATTGTTTTACATCAACATGAATTTGTACTACACACACTTTGTTTTAATTTTATTTCTGCCTAAGAACTTCATTTAACTTTCTCTGTGATCTTTTGTTGACCTTGGTATGCAATCAATATTTTAATTTTTTTCCCACACAGTTTGGTAGTCTCTAGAATTCCCAAGATGTGATAAGTAAGATGCTGTAGTGCCATGATTTTAAATTATGTATTCTGATTGTACTTCTGCAGTAGCACTCCTAGATAACATTTAGTCTTTGGTAGGCTCTCCAAAAAGAAAGACGTGTGAAGAAGAAAAGTGATTATAAGGAACACTACAAATTTGCAACCACATAAAAGATTTCACAAGGATCAAATAAATTAAGAAATTCTAGACATGATATATAACTTCCAATCAAGAGCATGTGCTTGGTACCCTCTAACATTTTTAGATTTATCAACCTAATGCCTAAACCTAAGTTACCTTATCTAAAGGGTAAATTACATTGTCTAATGTAACTTATTGCTGCAAACATAATTCAGCATCATTTCATGAACAACCAGTGTCTTTGGGCACTGCTAACTATGGGAAATGCCTCTTCTCCTATTGTCCCATGCTAAAATGTAGCAAGGAGGATTTCCTATCCAGTGAAAAACCTATTCCAGAGCTCTTTGATCACCCATTTTTCTCTCCCACAGAAGACAAGCTGATTTTTCCTTATACCAAGTTCATAAAGATGTTGGTTCCATAATGGTCTCCAGGCTTGGCACCTGAGCGAATGGTAGTTATTATGACAAAAGGAGCCAAATCTAGCACTACCTGGAAACTGGAGACTGGCTGGCAACACACTCATGAGAATGTGGAGGGAGAGGACGGTTCTGCTTGAAGACCTTCAGAAAAACTCATCACCTTTATCTTATGAACAGTGTACCTTTAAACTGTTAAAGGGTCCCTCACATTTAATGATGACACTTAAAATTCTAAAATTGTATTCCATTCCATTAATCCTAACCCAACTACATTTAATCCATAAATAATTTATAATCAATGTCCTTAAAATGCCATATATGCTCTGGGTCTAATTTTTTCTACATATGTTTGTCTTCTCTACCTCATTTTAGCCTGCTGGTGCACATAAACGAAAAAGTCACAGAGAAGTAAGTTTTATTTATATTTCTGGTTATCTTTTGAAATTTTCATTCATAAGCAAAAGTCAGTTATGTCTAAGGAGTTGATAAGGTACAAATATTTTCTTTTATTCTCAACCTAAGCCCATACTGAGAGAGCCAGAGTCAACCAGTAGGAACAGTTCTGTGAGCACCAAAACTTTGCTTCCAGTTGCCTGCCTCTCAGATATGTGTTAATCTAAATTAATGGAAATAGGACAGCTTAGCACACGAAAAGCAGAGTTTATCCAGCCTTCAGTACCAAAAACTATCTACATTTGTTTGTTCAGTGTAAATGTCTTTTTCCTTATAAATATTGATGGCTTTTTAATAAAGCACATTTCCTTTGATCCCACAAAATACAAAAACTAGTTTCTTTTCTCAATATTAGTAGTTTTCAATGGAAAAGGAGAGAAAATTCAGCATTGTCTGGAGAGACTTTTCAAAATTATAAATCCCTGTTTCTACCCTGCCATTTCTAATTTTCATAATCCCCACACCATGTCAGAATGGAGGTGAGCTTCACAGTAGGATGTGTTACCTGAAAATATCGGTCCCATCATCCTGTCACATCCCCTGGCTCTCTTTTCTCCCCACTCCAAGACAAGTACTCTAAATGAATTCTTCAAAACAAAAAAGTTGTCTTGCTTCTAATGCCGTGGAGTAGATGTTATCTAGGTTTAGTGACCCAAATTGTGCTGATATTTAGAAAAAAAAAATAATTCCAAACCTAACTGGAAAGTTTATGATAATTTTGACAACTTATTTTTTCTTCTTAAAGTCAGGTATCTCTTCCTTAGAATTTATCTAGTTTGAGACTAATGTTTCATGAAGAGGCAGGAGGATTCTCATACTTAGAATCCAAAGGATTAACGTCTGCCAGTGAAGAGAAAATGAGAGACCAGGGCCAAAATGAAAATCCTAGGAGAATGTCTTCTTAAAAGTCCATGTAACTAAAGCCAATTAAAACTGCTCACGGCATTGCTGAAATGAGACTTTCACTGGGTAGATATATGCTGACTGATCTAAGGCACTTCTAGCTTTTAATATCTGTGATTCTGTGCAAATGAGTCAGCCACATAGATTCATGGAATGCTCTATGAATCTCGTATTTAGGTCTATGAACAGAGAGCCATACAAAGCTTCTATAGTCTCCTTTTATTCAGAGCAGTAAAATGCATTACACTCTTTTCCAGGAATGAAATTAAAACAATATGTCCCAAAGATTCTCCATGAAATGCTAAAACACTAGTATGAGGAAATGCTACACATGCAAACACACACACGTGACATTTCCATGGTGAAGTAAGCGTGGGACATATCGCATATCCTTGGATATGCCAAATATTCATTGGTGTATTATATTGACAACTCCAATAAGTCTTGTAGTAAAGAAATGTTTTCCATAGTTATTTGACCACCAAAATCTTTTCAAAATAGCACCTATTATGGAACACATTTTGGGAAAATCTGTAATAAAACTATTAGGCTTTGAGAAGAGCAGAGATACAGTTTACTTTATATTTCGCCAAAGGTCATAATTCAAAACCCTTTACTTGGTTGGCATGCCCGTCAAATTAATTGTAGAATAAAGTTAGAATATTTACATGAATTCAAATGATAATATAGATATATACCTAAAGCCTGATTTCAGGCTAGTTCATGCATCTCATCTATATGAAATCAACCGTATTTTGTATTTTCTCTTTTAAGTCTAGTGAAAGGCCCAAAGGCCATTTTAAACCATTTAAACAAATACATTCTGAGCAGTCGAGAAAATATTTTGCAAAACTTGAACAACTTCCTGGAAGTCCACGTGGTCACCATGGTCTTCTGGAACCCTACAGAGGTCGCCACTTGTACTATCCCCACCTCCCATATCATCCCTACCTCCCCTATGAGCCCTACCTCCTCTATCATCCCCACCTCCCCCACCATCTCTACAACCCCCACCGCCCACTCAGCCCATCAGCCAGACCTACACCACCGGGGAATAGTAAACTCTAGTCCTCAAGCACCACCAGCCACTTCTAATACTCTTTCTGCTGTAATTACGACCACCATCGCTGCTGCTGACACCACTGCCACTTCCGCTGCCTCTGCCAACAACACTACAGGTGCTGGTGTGTCCAGCACCACAGCTCCGGGCTGAGTCCACCCCCAATGCCCCAGTGGCTAACACTACCCTTCCTGCAGCAGCTATTACTACCCGTGCCCAGGAGACTACAGCTGCCAACTAGCAACAACGGCTTTAGTAAATTCTACACCCATCTTAAGATTACAAATGTACCAAACCACAAGAAGACAAAGGCAAACTAAGGTAAACAATATTTTCCAAAATATTTTCTATCTAAATGAGTGACTTTGAGATGCGTGTTTTTTTTGTCACGTCAAAGAGAAAGATAAATAAATAGTTTCCAACTCCGCCATGTGGATTAGCAGCTCTTATTCCTCTCTTATTTCCAAACCTAAATGTGGTCTCCTTGAGTGGATAGGTTATATCTATAAACCCAGTGCTGGCATATTCCTACAAGAGAAAGAAATCATTTAAAGGTTCACCTAATGTGTATGTATTTTGACCTTCTGCTCCCAGTGTGTTTAATTTTCCTGAAATAATCACTTTTAATTAGGGCCTTAGCAAATAAAAGCTAGTTTATACTTCAAAGTTTACTAAATCTCACAAAGTGTGCTTTTGACATAGAGGAATGCTCTCCTCACTCTCTCAGGACCTACTAACTCTAACAAAGCAAAAAAGGATGATATAATTTAGCAAATATTACAATTAGCTTGAGAATAGAAATATAAACTAAATCACAACCCATAAAAGAGCCCACTTGCTATAAGCCTTGACTGAAATACACACCTCATGATATAAGATGATCCTTAAGAAAGAATATTGAAGAAATAAGAGAATATCGTATATTGCTCCTATTCTGAATATATGTCCTCCTGATTATGAATATAAGTGAGAATTATCTCATTATATAAAAATCACAATGACAGATGCCAATTGTGGAACACAGAATAGTTCTGACGCTGTTATTGCACTAAATACTTCTTGCACTGAATCTCACTGAATACTCAGCAAAACTGTAAAGTAGATATCAATGGCTCCTTTTTAAAGATAAAAAACTGAGGCTATGAGAATTTATGTGATTTTCCAAAGACCACAAAGTATAAAAGGCAGAGTCTTCAAACTCAAATCCATTTAACTCCAGAGTCTCAGCTTCTGTCCTACCCAGCATTCGGCCATTTTTAAATAATTCAAGAAGAAAGAGTTTATGTACTTTTAATTAATGGCTTGTGGTATTTCGTTTTGTTTTATTTTTACAGATCCTGAAAAACTGAATATTGATATATTTGTGATCACCTTCTCTCATCATTTTAGCTTTAACAAAAATATAAGAAAATATACAAAAATAAATGGATGTAGGTTCTTACTTCTTCTTCTTTAGCTTTTCTAGCTGTAAAAATCTTCAAAGATAACTTGATTTATGCATTTGATCACATGTGTTGTCTCTTCTTTATTTCTCTGTAGAGCGATAGGAGTCTTACCAGCACCTTCACTCTTTCAGATGGCACTATAACACACAAAGTGTGTCCAGGAAAAAAATGTAAATGCTTCACAGGCTGAAAAAACCCATAATCCTTTGAAGTTACCCCATATAACATCATGTTAAAATATAATAAAGTTTAGAAATGACTTTTCTTTGTGATATAACTTCAGTGCATTTATTCAAAACCAAATAATTACATAAAATAATTTATGTAAAAGGTAATCCTATATATACATATATATAAAATTACAACTATGATAAAAGCTACAAAGAAGAGGTACAATAAAACTCTACCTTGGAAGCGATCAAGGTCTGGTAGGACATATTTTCGAAAAGCATATAAAGAATAAAAAAGTTAAATTTCTGCAGATCTGAATATCTCAAACACTTATTCCTTCATCTAAAGAGGTATTTTCTCTAGAGATTACTCAGCTGAAACTTTGCACCATTCCATGAATCATTTCATTCAAAAATATATTAGATCAATATCTAGTTGATAAATTAATTCATCCAAGTGATTTTGTAAAATTCACCTCGATCTAGGTCAAGGAACAGAAGAATACAAATATAAGTAACTCAATCACTACTCCTCAGAGATTCAAGCAGCAAAGATAGAAACAAGGCGATAAACTTTAAATGACCACATAAGGAATCTGTAGTAAATATTATATGCAAACGCGCAAACAATAATGAGCAAACAGGAGAAGGAGATATTTATTCTTTTTTAGGGGGAGCAAACACTTATGGAAAAACTATAATGGATAAACTATTATAGGAGACAAAGATAATCATAAAATCTTGGTATCAAAGGGTTGAAAGTGACCTCAACAGCTAATGAGACACAACGTAGTCCTGAGAGAGTAGGAAGTAAAGGTCAAGAATACACATAACTATGATTAGGGTCATAAAAAAATGACCCCCAGAATGCAGTATGGAATTTCAGTGAGGAGATACCAAAAAAAAGTTTTCATGGAAGAGATGAAAAGGGAAAGAATGATTTCAACAGGCAGGACAAAGGGAGGAGGCCCGCTGCTGGATAAAAACAGCAGATGAAGGGGTTCAGAGAGCAAACGGCATTCACATCCACACCCTTCAAACATTTATGGCCTGTACACAACTTGCCAGGACTGTGATTCTGGGAATATAAGGATGGATAAAATACATACCACACTGTTAAATTGCTCCTAATCCCATGAAACAGAAGTCAGCTCTGAATATAGGACATACCTAAGAAAAATGGATATCAGAACAGGAAGTTATAATGATATTATCAAGGACCAGGATTAGGAGTTTGGAGTAATTCTATAGAAAAGGGAAAATCAATAAAGGTTTCACCACAGATGATTATTATAGAAAATATACCTTATGAATAATAAACAACATTTGATTTCTTACATGTGCCAAACTCTGTTCTAAAGGCTTGGCAAATAACTATTTAATACTTGCCACAATCCTATAAGATAATTCCCAGTATTACTGACACTCTAGAAATAGGGAAACTGAGGCACACAAAGGTTCATCAACTTCCCAAGGAGACACAGTAGGTGAATGAAGGGCAGGCATTCAAACCTGGGTAGTGTAGCCTGTGTGCTCTTCACTTCTCCCACCAAAAATGCCCAGGACATCTGGAATGGAGAAACAAATTAGGAATCGATTGTGATGGTCCAGTCAGCTTTGTGTCCTGCTTATCCTGGAGTTTTACAAGGAAAAGTTTCATTGAACCAGGACTGTACAAACTCCACACTAATGTAATTCATATTGTCCCAGCTGTGGTAGATGGTACTAGTGCTCTCAATCATTTACTCCCATCTCCCTTATAACAAGAGGAGTCCACAATTCCACTGGTTGCCTTAAGGCTTGCAAGGCATCCCTCGCTCTATGCAAAGTATACCTCCCTGTCTCATCATCAGGCTTGGCACTGTGACTTGCTTTGGCATTGAAATATGAGCTCAAGTCACAGTAGGCAAATTGAAAACAGGAATTCCATCACTCCTGCTCTCTTGCTGTTTTTCCTTTATTCTGCAAGAGCTACACATCCTTAACAGAGACTGTTTCTTCAACCTGGGTCCTAGAATGAGAAGAGACACATGATAGAGCTGCGGAAACATGCCGACAACAGTTGCCAACATGTGACAGGAGATAAATAAATTTTTGTTTTTGTTAACCATTGAGACTTTTGTTGCTGTTCTTGTTACTACAGTAAAGCCAACCAACACAGAGACTGTTCCTCCTTCAGTCTTCTTAACAAGTCCCACTTAAATGAAGTCTGTGCCATTCAGCATTCCTCCTTCTCCTCTTTTTTACTGCTGTTATCAATCAGGCTCTCAGTCACCACTCACACTCTCTGCAGAACTTTGGATTGACAACCTTTATCCCAAGCGCCACCACAGTTCTGGGAAATGTCACAGTCCACATTGACAATCCGTTAAAACCCAGATTACTCCATTCCTTGGCCCCCTCATCTTGAATGATCTTTATTTCCCTTCCCTTACACAAGTAACCTGGATCTTGTCCTCACACAGATCGACCCCACCTATAAAGTCATATATCAACATATACTGATCAAAACGTCTTTGATCAAAATTTCCCATACTCCCAGATATTGCGTTTCTTCTCACTCTAGCAACTCTTTAAACTCAATAGGATCTCCAGTTCCTTGACGAGTTACCACCTTGCCAGAGTCCCCCTTCAATTTTCTTTCGAATCTAGCTTAGATTTTATAGTCCATCAATTCAAACACTAGCCTGCAAATATCTTCAACTTTCTTTTCATTTTTTTTCTAATAGCTCATCAATCTGGTAAGATCCCAATCTTCGATTAATAGAAACAATTATTTCCTCTAAATATATACAAAATCTACCCAGTGCTATTGAGGAAAAATACACAACTTGAGAGAAAGACACCACTAAAATTCAAGGCCCCCAAACTCAACAGTGCCCTCGGATCTGCCCGGCAATCCTACTGTGTTTCCCTAGGTTTCTCCTCTGATTCTCCATTTTGTCCATTACAAGTATTCTCCATGTAACAAAGCTACAGACTCAAACCCATCTCACCTAAAGTTAAACATTCATGACAATTCTTGTTCTTTTTTTTCTTTTTTTACAGCAGAAGTTCCATCTGTTGCTATCTTTCCAGGTTTCCCCCAGAAACCCTGTTTTTGTTATTCACCCATGCTACTGTTATATCCTCCAGCCTGGGTTAAATCTTAACAACATACTGCCCCTCCTTCTCTTCATCATCTTGGCTCATATGTCTCTATTGTCCTGAAACAGACTGCCAATTATCTCCATATCTCTTAATCAAGTTCAATCCTCTTGTCTCAATTACCAACTTCTTTCCATAATTTTACCTGATTCATGGGCATCATCCTGGACATCATTCTCTCCTTCACCCCCTATAGCCAGTCCATCAAAAAGAGCTGCTGATTACATCCCTTGAATATCTCTTGATTCTGTCCTCTTCTTGGTGGTCCCATTGCCACTACACCAGTTCATCTGGACAAGTGTAAAGACTTTCTAACAGGAAAAGTAGGCAAACTCAGAAATACCCTTTAGTGAACTAAACCTGAGTAAGTCAATCAGGTGCTGGAATCAGCATTTATTCCTTCATCTAGATTACTGGTTCTCTACCAGGGGTGGTTTTGCCCCCGAAGGGACATTTGACAATGTCTGGACCATTTTTGGTCATTACAGTGAGAAGGATGCTATTGGCTACTGCTTCTACTGGGTAGAAGCCAGGGATGCACAATACAGTCCCCATAGCAAAGAATTATATGGCTCAAAATATCAAGTGTCAAAATTGAGAAACCCTCCTGTAGACTACTAAGCCCAATTTTAGATTCTCTAAAATTAGGAACTGGGGCAGAAAGTGGGGGACATCAGGTGTGGTAGATTTATTGAATTAATGACACCAATTTTTCACATCTCCCTTTATGCAAGCCCATTGGCCATACCTTTTTGCACTGTATCTGGGCTTGACCATTAGCATATTTTGGCCAGTGGGACAACACTGTATCAATAAAACTTGAAAAAAAAGCAAATCTTTGAAAAAATATTTACACATTTCTGCTTTTTTCTTTTGAATCTCTCACATTACCAGGAGAGCATGCCAGACTCTTTGAGGGATTTGAGAGACATGTGGAAAAGCTGAGCTGTCCCAGCCAAGGCCACTGTAGACCAGCCACCCCCAGTCAATTCACCAGCGAAACACAGACACATAAGCAAGCCCAACTAAGATCAACCAAGCCTAGCAAGACCAGGAAAACATGCAAGCAAACATACAGACTTATAAGAAATATTAAACAGCTGTTTTGTGAAGCCAACAAGTTTTGCAGTGGTTGATTACACAGAAACAGCTAACTGATAGACCAAGAGACCTAAGATCAATCTTATCTCTGGTTCCCATCCTTCCCCAATCAAGGCCCCAAACTAGGTTTTGCAGATCTGCCTAGGTTGCGAGTTCAGCCTTCCCTGGAAGTCTACCGTTCTGATAATTAAGGCTTGGGCCTGGGCCTCAAATATTTCTGCCTTTCTAACTACAGGAGAGCAGAGCTTCTTTACACACTGTGAGGGAGGCTTTCTGACCTTCACAACTAGCCTTTAATAGCCTTTCCTTATCTTTTTCCCAAAGCATCAGTTGCTCCCAATAACAGCTTCCAGTTAAAACGGAAAAGGTGATTTTATTGTCTCTTTCCAGCCTTTAGGTTGGATTCTATTGGAGAAGTGCTCCTCAAAGTATACTTTAAGAAACATCTGGGGGCCGGCCCCATGACTGAGTGGTTAAGTTTGCACACTCCACTTTGGCAGCCCGTGGGTTTGCTCATTTGGATCCTGGGCGCATACACGGCACCGCTCATCAGGCCATGCTGAGGCAGCGTCCCACATAGCACAACCAGAGGCACTAACAACTAGAATATACACCTATGCACTGGGGGCCTTTAGGGGAAAGAAGAAAAACAACAAAAAAAAGAAGATTGGCAACAGTTGTTAGCTCAGTTGCCAATCTTTAAAAAAGAAACATCTGTGTCAGAATTATCTATGGTATCTACTAACAATGTGTTTCCTGGACCCCACCCCAAACCTAATAAATCAGAACCTCAGCCACTGGGTCCCTGAATTTTTAGCTATCACCAACCTCCAGGTGGTTATAATGCACATTAAGTTTTAGAACAAATGCGTGAGAACTTGAAGAGCCCAGAAGGAGATTAATGACAATGTGAATGAAACTGAAGCTGAACAACCTCCTTGCTGAGATTCTTCTAAGGTCCTCCAAGGGGCTACAGCAACACGTTCAAAAGTCACAGGTTTTTTTCTTTAACTTGCAAAAGTAAGATATTTAAACTACCATTGGTTAACACTGCCTTCTCTGACTATTCCGACTTATCCTTGGGCACATCTCCCCTCATAACAGGTGGACTTTGGATGGCTCAGACCATTGTGTATTCAGTCTCTCCTATAAGGCCTTGGAGTGGCTGCAGGTATTTTGTAATTATGACTTCGTATTCTTTTTTTTATAGTCGGCTCCCAAAATTATATAAGCTTTAGGCCCCTCAAAACCTAGATCTACCTGCAATGGTGATGACAGGGAGCTTTCAGTTTAACTTTATCATTTTAAAGGAAGAAAATAAAGCCCTGAGAGGTTAATGAAACTTCTCCCGATGCCATACTATTCACAGGTGGCAAAGTCAATTCTGGAATGGATGTCCTTTGACTTCCATTTCAGAAAACAATTCACCATTTTCCCCAAAATATAAAGTTGTTATTTAAGGCATTTGTACTAGCTTTTAAGAGATGACATGTATAGCCTTCATTACTTTTTAATAGACTTTATTTTTTAGAGTCGTTCATTATTTTTTAAGTAACAAATTCTTACCAGTAGACTATGAATAATTTCTTTTTAAGGACTAAACCTTATTAAACAAGCCTGATATGGTCTTAGTACTAACTCTGCTGCTCAGCCCTTTCTTCATTTACAAAAGTAGGATGTTAGTTTCTTCCCATGCCTTAGAGTTATTTTACATATTAAATGGGAAAATAAATATAACATGACTTGTCTACTAACAAATATGTTACATTTACAGTTTAAATTTTTAGAAGTATCTGATCTATTTTACAGAGAAAACTTGTATACAACCAGACTTTTGAAAAATAAAATAAAATCGTGACAAAGGAAATATATTTTGGGTATTAAGATAAAGACAGGAATATAGCTCAAGAGAAATCTTGAAAGGGGAGCTAAATTTGTTTGGTTATATGATCAGAGTTATCAATCTAGCAAAATTCTGATTAAAAGGCAACTGTATACTTATTTACATTCCTGGACTGGAGACATTCAGGTTATACTGTGAAGATCACTGTCATGTTTACTATAGAATAATTCACTTCCTGCTTGAAAACAAATGAAAAATTTTCTCATGGTACTGAGTGGAAAAGCACAATAGCATTACTGTGATTTTATTTTATGGACATTGTGAAATTTTTTTTTTATCTGATTGAATTTTTCTTTTAACTTTGGCTAGTTGAAAGCACAGGGAAAAATGTGTAACCAACTTCCAGAAAGTTACAGAACTTTCTGGTCTCAGTCTGACGCAATATCCATGCTGTACAAGTCAGAGCTATAGCTTTTCTTCAATCTGCAAGCCATATTATTAATCATATCTCATCATGCTAGATTTCTTCAATCCAGTAGAATAAGTTTTCTCTCAGGGCCCAATGGCATCATTGACTAACCACATACAACGAATATTTCCATACAAATTTTTTAAAGAAATTTGTAAATTCAAAAGCACGATGCAATTTAAGGTGTTATTATCCCAGAGGCCAAATAATCTGTTTCTAAATAATCCAGGAAAAACACATTCATATGCTTTCCACAGGGCCAAAGAAAGAGAGTCATTACTGCTGCACAGTTGGGCAGCAGACTTCAAACAGGCTGCTGCATGACTGAGTTTAATCCTGCTAAATCTAATTATATTGGGAAAATATTTTTCATCTGTCACACACGTTTCTGCACTAACAATAGTGTGACTCTACTGTCACCTTGAATTTCCTGTGACCAGAGCTCATTTAGGTACTATTCTGGAAAGTATTCATTCATGATCTTTTAAAGCCATGAATTAATTAAAGATTAAGTTGAGTGATTGGTTTTTTTAACAGATGTGTGCTTCCGCTGGCTCGTATTGCTCTAGTTCTTTGCTGGTCACAAACCACACAGAAATTGTCTTTCAGTTTTGCCAGCGTCCCTCTTAAGTCCTTCAGAGCCAACAAACCATTACAGTGTAGATCATACCTGGATTTAAAACACTTGGCTGATAAATACATTGGCATCAAAACAAGAAAAAAAAGATATTCATCTTTGACGAACAATTATTGTTAAAGAAGAAAGTGGTTTATTGAACTTTCCATGTTAACTTAGAAACGGAACCATCTTCACTGTTTGGGCGTGTAATTGTTCAATAACTGACGAGGGTTCAGACTAGCAAAACAGTAGAGTTTATTACACTTGATTTTGTCATGAGAATTTTTTTAAGGCAATGAAATTGCAACAAAGCAAATGAAATTAAGTACGATAATTTAAAACTAAGATCAATTCTCAAAGTGTGGCTTCTTTTTCCTATACCACATATGACTCCCAAAAAGTTTTTTAAACACTAAATATTTAAATATTCTGTGACTTTAACAACTAGCACTATGTGTAATACCCAGTAGGTATTCGATAAATGTTGAATGATTGAAAAGAATGAACAAAGGAATAACTAAACGCCATGGCACAGAAATTATAAACATCCACATTTTTCAAATGAAAAAGTTGAGGCACAATGAGGTGAAATAGGTTGTCTGATAGCACCAGCAAATAAATGCTGGTATTGGGCTTTGAAGTAAAATGACCTGACCATAATTGATAAATCTCTGCAATGTACAGATAACATTAGTTAAGTTTATGAAGGTTATTTACATTTGGGAGGCAACATGGAATACTGGTTAACTTAGTACTCAGGCCTTGAAGTGAGCAGACAGGTTCATTCGTATCTACGTGTAAAACAGAATGATCGTAGAATTCATTTCATCCTGCCACATGGTATACGGTAAAGGCTTAATAAATAATAGCTATTATGATTACACAATAATTTGTAAAAATTAGAGATTATAGAATCATCTAGGAGAGGAAAACTTTTTCTCAAAGCCTGGGTTTATCAAAAATATAAAACAGTGACTTCCTCATAGATATCCACTTCAGAGTGGACATATCTCTGTATAATTTCCCCATAATCAAAAACTTTATATGTCATCATATTTTTGTTTCAATTTCTCAAATTAACAATGGCCAGCACCATGTGACTTTTTAAAACATGAGCTCAGACTACTGTTTTAGCTCTTCATTGGCAAAAGGAAACTTCCTAAAAATGTCCATTTAAGGATCTTTCATAATTTTTCATAAGTTTTTTTCCTTCTTCTCCCAAAAACCCCCAGTACATAGTTGTATATTTTTGGTGTGGGGCTTTCTAGTTGTGGCATGTGGGACGCCGCCTCAGCGTGGCTTATTGAGTGGTGCTAGGTCCGTGTCCAGGATCCAAACTGGCAAAACCCTGGGCTGGAGCATGTTGCAAACTTAACCACTTGGCCATGGGGCCGGCCCCCTTTTAAATAATCTAAACATCTTGAAATAATACATACAGAGAGAATTAAAATATAGCAAAGATGGAGAAACTCCAGGAATCTTCTATTCTCCCTCTTCCACCACTAAAAGGGTGGAAGTTTTCTCTTTTTTCTGTTTCCAAAACTTAGATGAAAATCTTAATCCTAACACTCATTTTTCTCATCCTTCAAAAATATTTACTCAACTAAGCCAATGTTACATAAATGGGAGAAATATACATAGGATCAGATATGTGGAAATGCCCAAGTATAAAACAGTAATACAATTTCATTATTTCAACTGAAAAAAGAATGGAAACATGAAACCCACAAGATATGGCACAGTGGTCTAAACAGGCGAGCAATGTAGTTAGATCCTCTGTACATAACTGGCCATGGTACCGTGTGTGTGGTATTTAGCAACATCCATTAAATTGTAACTTCTAATTTTAATTCTAAGTTTTTCTCCCCAATTCTCCCTAGATTGTGTTAGAGGTCAATTTTAAAATAATTTGATTTTTCGTCTCCCACATTAGTTAACTTTTAGATAAAATAGGGTATATGGTGATAGTAATACATGACAAAAGATGACCCCTTAAAACTATTTGAAATAGAATAGTTTATGCTTTTTCTTTAAAATAAAGAGGCAATAGAGCACCGCAAGCTCCAGATTATTTTATTGAGACAAAGGACATTATAATTCACTGTATAAAATATGTGTCCTCAGGAAACACCAAATATTGAATGGCTCAAAGTTCCTCAGAAATGAAAAGAAAACATGCAGAAAAAGATTGCCAAATTGGCAACAATGAATTTCCTATCTTTGTTTAAAGAACATCAACCCAGAAGTGATTTGATCTTCCGACTAGCCTTTTCCTTCTTTCCAATAGAAATCCATTACAATATATATAAGAGCTGACATTTCTGGTTCTTGCTCACCTTAATTTGTCATCTTTCAAAAGCTAACCAGCAGGAGTCATTTGCACCAGCAGAATAATCAGCCCTGAGAACGGTAGGTACATGGAAAAATGAACTGAAGGATTTTTACTTTGAATACTAAATTTTTCTGATATTCAAAGATACCATTTTCATGGGCTCTTTATAGAACATTCATTTGCACCAAGAGAATAAAATGTGCCTTACATGAAATTTGGTAAGCTATAAAACACTAAATTTTGAGAAATTCTGTCAGAGTAAAGCATTCATGCTGGGCAGCTGGGACAATTAATCCATCCAAATATAGACTCAATCAACTTTTCTCCTTGGTGTACTTAATGCTTTTTGAGTTTCATAATGCCCAGAATACTCTCAGATGTATTCTGGGAAAACTGTTCTACAGTATATTTTTATTATTAGGTCTGCCTTTGTTTTTAAAAACTTTTTATAAGAATTTGTCATAGGAAAAGTGATGCTTAAAGAAATAACCATATGGTGTGCAATTGAATATTCAGTGAAATTTTGTTCCTAGTCTCTCAAGACTTGAATTGTTCAGCCAACACAATCAACTGATAGGCAGAGCTGACTGTCAGAAAACCGGTCTGCACAAAGGTGCATGGAGTTGCTTTCGCAAAACTCAGGCAGGCTATCATGACTTGAAATATATTGTAAATTTTGAGCCAATTAAGAGTAAAATATCTAGACACCTCTCTTTTCTCTGCCCTGGTCTTTGATGTACTATACATGGATTTTTTTGAGGTAGTTTGAGACTGCTTATCACAGACTACAATAACTTAATAGAATGTTGTTAAAACTAGGATATACGTTATGTGACAATTTTTCTTTAAACTATATCTAGGAGAGTAATTTTTTTCCTTTTCTTATTTTTGAGATGTCCCAAGAAATTGAATTTAAAATATATGATCTAGGGCCAGCCCCATGGCCTAGTTCGGCATACTCCACTTTGATGACCCAGGTTCAGTTCCCAGGCATGGACATACACCACTGGTCGGTAGCCATGCTACGGCAGCAAGCCACATACAAAATAGAGGAAGATTGGCACAGACGTTAGCTCAGAGTGAATCATCCTCAGCAAAAAAAAAAAAAAAATATATATATATATATATATATACACACATATCATCTAGTTAAAACATACCATCTCAAATACAAGTCTGCAATAATCTATAAAATAATTTAACCACTCTTTAAAAATACCAAGATGTTCAAATCCAAATAACTGTCCATTTCAAAGTTGTTACTTCTGAAATCAAAAATCTTACTCATAAAAGCTTCTATTGTCTAAAACACTTTATGAACAACTCTTGCCATTGTCTTCAGTGTTAGTTCACAAGTCGAAAGTGAAAACTAGTTCCACCATTTTAATAGTTAAATGGTATAAGCCTACCAATATTGCTCCACATTAATCTAAGTCCAAAATAACATTAGGCAAATTCCTTAAAATGCCTCAGTACTATTCCTGCACTACTTCATATACCAAGGGTTGGGACACTTCCCAAAAATTATTTCAACAAAAAAGAAAAGAAAAGGAGTGCTGATCAGCCACTGTGCTTATTTTCAGGGAGAACCATAAGGATGAAACCACCGTGCTTGGTCTTGGGCCTTTTAGCTCTTGTAGCATGTTTCTCGGTAAGTCTCATTAATCATGTCTTCACATTTTCTCACTATTATTACTTCAGATTTCTTTTCACATTAATGATGTTACCCTTCCTTATATATTAGTAGCTATCAGTCATTGATGCATCTAGTGAATTAATTTAAATTTAAATTTAAAATCTAATTTAATTGAAAAAAAGCCACACATGGCTCATGGCTACTGTATTGGACAGTTTAGATCTATAACATCAGACTGCATTATACAGACACATATAAATGCTGGTCCCTGTACAGTAGCAATTTCACAGGTAGGTAAAACAAATTAAGTGCAAATTTTTGATCCAATATACTTAAAGACAGTATTTAAATATCCTTGAATATGTTTTTTAATTTGATTGGACTCTGTTCCCTCATCTATAAAATGGGACAGTTAAAGTTTTTCTCAACATAGAGTTCATGGATCCTCTACTTCAGAGCATTGTGACTTATTAAAATCACAGTATTCCAGGGCCAGCCTGGTGGCATAGTAGTTGGGTTCATATGCTCCACTTTGATGGCCCAGGGTTCGCAGGTTTGGATCCCAGGTGCAGACCTACACACTGCTCATCAAGCCACGCTACAGTGGTATCCCACATATAAAAAGTGAAGAAGGAGTAGCACAGATGTTAGTTCAGAGACAATCTTCCTCACCAAAAAAACCCACAGAAAAACAAACAAAAAAACATACAGTCTTCCAGCCTTCATCCCAGAACGAATAAGAATGTCTCAGAATAAGACCTGGAAATATGCATTTTTCCAAAGACTCAGGAGAATCTTTGCATGCTAACTTTTGAGAAACAATAAACATTTATATTAACCACATGTGAAGGACCAGGTTAAGCACTATGAAAGCTACTAAATATTCAAAGTTGCAAAAGACAAAAAAAAAAGCCACAAGTTTTTGGCTTTTGATTTTTAGCGGGGTTTTTTGTGAGGCAAATTGTCCCTGAGCTAACATCTGTGCCAATCTTCCTCTATTTTATGTGGGATGCCACCACAGTGTGGCTTGATGAGCGGTGCTAGGTCCATGCCTGGGATCCAAACCTGAGAACCCCGGGGCACCAAATCAGGGTGTACGAACTTAATCACTATGCCACCAGGCTGACCCAAGTTTCTTTTGAAAGTAGTGGAATGATAATGAGTCTCGAAGTAGGGATAGATTAATTCCAGTATTTGGAAGAGGAAATTAATTCCAGAGTAATTTTACCAAAGAACTGCAAAATCTATTATATCAAATGGAAAAAGAGAAAAACTGTTTTTCAGAAGACTCTGACTTCCACAAAGCAGGTAACGTAAAATTACATCCTTCTGAAACATGAAATAAGGCTTCTTCTGCCTACTCTCAGAAACTTGAATAGAAGCAGGTCAGTTGATAGAGCAGTCCGGCAACCTGACCTTGGCCACATTACTAAGTGCATTATAGATGTGACATAATTTTTGATAAGCCAATAAAATATATGGACATATTTAAAAGGTCATATTATGTCTTATTGACCTGCTCTTAAAGATGATTTTCAATGCTTTATTAACCTCAGAACATAAGATAAAAAACACTTTCTTAAAGCATCAGGCTTTGATTATCTAAACAATGATTTTTTTGTTTTTGCAAAATAAATTCAAGAGTTTCAATAATACAAGCAGTCTAGTATAAGTAGTTTAAGTAGAAATAAGCTTTTCTCCAACTTAATCATATGAGATTCATGATGATTAATAACTACTGAATGTTAGAAATGCAAAGGGTAAAGGGGTGATTAGGCACATGTGTGGTGATGGATTATAATTAGTCTTTGGGTGGTGAACATGAGGTAATCCACGCAGAATTTTAAATATATTATGATGTACATCTGAAAGCTATATAATGTTATAATCCAATGATACTGCAATAAAAATTAAAATAAAATATAAATAAAAAAGAAATGGAAAGGGTAGAACACCCTTTGCATATGGGCAGGATAACGAGTAATATTCCACTTGTAGTCCTTTGAGTGTTCATTCTGTTATAGGTAATTTTCCAAGTGCTTTACAGACATTATCTCATTTAACCCTCAAAGCAAATCTGACAAAGGGACTACTATTAATCCCATTAAAATATAAATAAATTTAGATTCAAAGTATCCATGTCTTAGCCGGACTGTTCCCAAACCAGGAAATGCTCCTTAGCTCCAATTAGAGCCCATTGAGAGGCTGGTTTTTCTTTCTGTCATAGTATTTTCATCATTTTCACCAAGTTCATTACCTTTGTCCAGTTGTGGAAAGGAAGCTAATCACTGTGATTGGGTTAAGAGAATAGGAAAAGAACAGATATTTACTACTA
This sequence comes from Equus przewalskii, assembly GCF_037783145.1. Classification (NCBI taxonomy): domain Eukaryota; kingdom Metazoa; phylum Chordata; class Mammalia; order Perissodactyla; family Equidae; genus Equus; species Equus przewalskii. Next base: position 64,467,757 of record NC_091833.1, on the reverse strand, counting down.
AGATTTTTTCATGAACTATACTTTTAGCTCGATTTCAGGATATCCTTAGATATCTTTGTCTCAACAATGAAAATAATGCGAAATACTTTCTCAAACTAAGGATTTGATTTTTTTGCCAATTAAAAGTCAAGTCCTGAACTTTTCAAACACCCTGCCTAGCCTTTGGATTGTAAGCCCTTGGTCGAAGGCCATCCATAAGCCAATAGCCTGTCACTGGCTGGAGAGGGCAAACTTGAGTACTCTTCCACGGAAGTGCCTTGGCCTTTCTTGTTTCATTGGTGATCCCCATAAAAGAGTTTTGCTGGCATGTCGGGGAAGCAGCTAGGTTGAACAGTTACTTAGAAGTGAGAAGTAGGGTTAGCAAACCTAGACGACCCTTTCAGAGAGCTTTGCAATCAAGGAAACAGGTGAAGAGAGAGTGGTAACAGCAAGGGGATGCACAGTTGAAAGTGGACCTTTTTCAAACAACATAAATTGAACATAAGTGATCCTTGTTTTCTGAGGAAAACAAGCCAGTTGAAAGGCATATATTGAAGTGCAGGAGGGAAGAGGGAAAAATGACAGAGCCCTGAGACAACATTTGTAAAAAGAAAGGAAATATCTAGATATCAGTGACTTAACAATTGTGTGGCCAGTAAATCAGTGAAGTTCATTTCTAACTGCTTGCATTATTTTGGAGAAGTAGGAGGAAAGCCATCCTGCTGGTGCGGATGAGGGCTCAGGAAGAGGTAGAGAACTTTAACAAAACTGGCATCAACTTGGAAAATTATAAGCCTCTGGGGAACGGGGTTGAGCAAATCTAAGACACAAGAAAGGACTGCAGGGCAGTGCTGAAGGACCGTAAACTTGTGATGGCACAGGGCTTCTGACCTCTGCCACCACTGTTCAAGAACCTGCAATTAGGAATTAAGGAGACAGATGATTTAGGATAACCCTACTGTTTGGAATTAGCAAGGGCAAAGTGTCAGACAAACAAATAAGGGAAGGGTCTGAGGAGAGCCAGAAGGGAATGCAGTTGTGTGTCCCATATAAACCCTCAGCAGAGCAAGACTTGTCCTTCCATACCCAAGAGCATGCACATATTTTCCCTCCGTTTGGCACGCCCTCTCCCCATTTTATATTATTTAAGCCTCCTTTCAAGGGCTGCCGTCTCAATGAGACAATCCTTAATCTTTCCTCTATCCAAAACTAATCACTCTAAATCCCTAATGTATTTGCTTCCTGCACCACTTTCAGCTAGTTTTATTTCCAAAAATTGCATTTCCAAAAATTGCAAGCACTATATTAGGTGTGAACATAACAGTAGACCATAACATTTATTGAGTACTATACCTGAGCCGAGCACTGCCCTAGGCACTTTACAGGTGGTATTTCACAACAAATCTGACAATGACCTTAGGAGCTGAGTAATTTTATGAACGTCATTTTCCAGATGAGGTAAAAGAGTTCAAAAAGGATTCCACATTCACACAATCTCCAAGTAGCAGAGACAGAATTCAAGCCCTAAATATCTAAATGAACTATGTGGCACCATGAAACTCCAGAGACTACCATCCTGCCTCCCCTTTGGGCCATTTTTGTACTGCCTTATATTGTAGCTACTCAGTCTGTAGACTAACAAAAGGCGTGTTTGTATCCCCACAGCTCCTACTTCAGCATATTGCACAAAACAGGTGCTCAATAACATGTTTCACATTAGTGTTGAAAGCCTCGAACAATTCTGAACTCTTGAATGAGATATAAAGAGGCATTTTCCCCATTTGGAATTGATTCCAACGACAGGCTCTACTATAAGGAAAGGATGTAATTTTACCCACAATCTTTTTTTTTTTCCATTCAATGCTACGTCAGCTTTCATTGAGAGCCTAGGCATTCAGAGGACAAAGGAGAAATTCTTCCTTTTCTCTGATACAGATTTTCAGACTGTGTGACTTAGATACATGTAACAGTTTTCTATTGCTGCATAACAAATTACTAGCTTAAAGAAGTCATTTATTATCTCATACTTTCTTTGGTCAGAACTCTAGCCTTGGCTTGACTAGATTCTCTGCTCAGGGTCTCAAAAGGCTGTAAAGGGGTTCCCAGGCCTGTGTTCCCTTCTGGAGCTCAGGGTGTTCTTGTTTCAAGTTTGCGTGGTTGTTGGCAGAATTCATTTCCTTGTTTGTAGGACTGAGGTCCTTACTTTCTCATGGGCTATGAACCAGGGCCACTCCCAGCTCCTACTGCCCATCTGCTATTTACTTCCATGTGGTCCTCTCTACAACATGACTCATTGCTTCAAAGCCAATAGAAAAGCATTCGCTGCAGCTTCAAATCTCTCTAATTTCTTCTGTCTCTGACCTGTAGAACCTATTTTTAAAGGGCTCACTCGACAAGGTCAGGCCAGCATGCACCAGGAGGGAGAAGGAATCACGGGAGCCAACTTAGAATTCTGCCTGCCACAGACAGTATACCTTCTTATACTTGAGTTTGAAATATCTAATTTAAAATTCTTTATTTCTTCTTTCCTTTAGCCTGGTGAGAGTCAAAGAGGCCTCAGGGGACCATATCCACCTGGACCACAGCCACCTCCACCTCCTCCTCCACCACCTGTTCCTTTTGGCCCAGAACTTGTTCCACCCCCTCCTCCACCCAATGGTCCAGGAAGAATTCCACCACCCCCTCCTCCTTACGGCTCAGGTTATCCATATCCACCTTTCTAACCAAGACCTTATCCACCTGGACCTCCACTGTTTCCTGCATAGCCTTCGATTTATCCTCCCTTCTTTAATTCAGCACTTCAAATATTAACTCCTACAATGGTCTCCACTACAACCACAATGGACCCCACTTCTCCCACAACTACTGCTTCTACTACTCAGAATACACAACTGCTTCTACGACCCAAACTGAAAATTATCAGAGCCTTTTAGATAAAATCCTTTCCATTTTTGGATGAAAATGAAATGTTCCAAAAGCTCTGAGCTTTGGGGAGAAACAATCTTAGAAAGAAATTGTAAAACAACTCACACAAACATTACGCCAAGAAAGTGAAAATAAAAAGTTGAGCAACAATATGAAACCTCTAGTGTTGTCATAAGAGCCAAGAGTTTGTCCCCAGTTATGCCACTCAAATGAAGATACTGCTGCCAGAAGTCTGGCCTTGTACCATGAGGCCAAAAACGGTAATTAGGGAAAAATATAGCAAGATAGCTGGACTTGTACTTAGGATGACGAAGCTAGAAGAGGAAGCAACGGGATGCCCTCTTGAGTACCACAATCCATCATACAACTACAAAACACAAAATAACATGTTAATAAATATCAAAATTAAATAATCTTAGCTTTCCCCACAGCATGCACCCTGAAAAATTTCTGAGAACCACCCTGATTATCACTTATAAAAATGCTTTTACAGGGGCTGGCCCCATGGCCGAGTGGTTAAAGGTCCACATGCTGCACTTTGGCAGCTCAGGGTTTGCGGGTTCGGATCCTGGGTATGGACCTACTCTACTCATCAGTCATGCTATGGAGGCATTCCACATACAAAGTAGAGGAAGACTGCCACAGATGTTAGCTCAGGGCTCATGTCCCTCGAGCAAAAAAAGAGGAGGGTTGGCAACAGATGTTAGCTCAGGGCAAATCTTCTTCACAAAAAAAAAAAAAAAGGCTTTTATATGATCTAGTCAATTCCAAAGTAGAAATGTCTTTCTAGGAAATCTAAATATCTAAATGAAATATGACGCACAAGTCTTGGAATTTGCTATAAAAAAATCATTTTCAAACCTAAGGAAGAGACAGATGATGGTTTCAGATAACAATAAGAAAAGGCTGATGGTCAACATTTCCAAGTTTCCATTGCTTACAACTATTAGTTAAGGTTTTAATCAAAACTATAATATGACTATTTGGGAAACGGCCTCATTATATCATGAGAGCTCTACCTTTCATAAATTTTTGACTTAAAGTATACAACTGCATTTTTCTTTCAGGATACAGCTAACTACATTGTCATCAAACACATATGAATCGAAACTTCTCAAAGATGCCTAAATTTGTTTACATTGGTGCCCCCTCATCTGAGGTTTCCCTTTCCACGCTTTCAGTTACCCACAGTCAACCTCAGTCTGAAAATAAGTGGAAACTTCTAGAAATAAATAATAGGTTTTAAAGTTTTAAATTGTGAGCCATTCTGAGTAGCATAATGAAATCTCGCACCACCCTGCTCCATCCTGCCCAGGATATGAATCATCCCTTTGACCAGCATGTCCATGCTGTATATGCTACCTGCCCATCAGTCACTTAGTAGCTGTCTGGGTTATCAACAGTGGCAGGATCGCAGTGCTTGTGTTGATATAACTCGTATTTTACTTAATAATGGAACCGAAGCACAAGAGGAGTGATGCTGGCAATTTGGATATGACAAACAGAAGCCACAAACTTCTTCCTTTAAGTGAAAAGCTGAAAGTTCTCAACTTAATAAGGAAAGAAAAAAAATCATATACTGAGGTTTCTAAGATTTATGGTAACTTTTATTACAGTATAGTTATAATTGTTCTATTTAATTAGTAGTTATTATTAATCTCTTACTGTGCCTAATTTATAAATTAAACTTTATTGTAGGTGGTCAGATATAGAAACATATGAAAAATATTTGAAGTGTTGGATCTGGGTTTTAAAGGAAAAGAAATAATCTAACAATAACTCTGATATTTTGGGCCCAAGCAAGTGTGTGAATAATAGTGTCATTTAGTGAGAGAGGAAAGACCAGAGAAGAACCAATGTGGAAGGATTTGGAATATCCTACGTTCTGCATTGGATATGTTAAGTTTGAGGTCTTTAACTTCTGCATTATTTTTTATTACCGCCATAACATATTACCACAAACTTAGCATGTTAAAACAACACAAATGCATCACCTCACAGTTCTACGGATCAGAAGTCCACACAATAGCACAGCTCAGCTAGTTCCTCAGATTAGAGGCTCACAAGGCTGAACTCAAGGTATTGGCAGGGCTGCGTTCCTCTTTGGAGGCTCTAGGGGAGAATATTTCCAGGCCTCTTCACCTCTCCTACACATCTCTTCTGTCTGACTCTTCTGCCACATCTCTCTGACTCCACTAGGAGAAACATACCAGCTTTTAGGAGCTCAAATGATTGGATTAGGCCTACTGAAATGATCCAGGATAATCTATTTAAACATCTATATCTTAATAACATCTGGAAAGTCCCTTTGCAGCAGTACCTAGATCAGTGTTTGATTAGCTAACTAGGGGATGGAAATCTTGAGGAGGACATTCTTAGAAATCTGCCTACAACAACTTCCAAGTAAAGATACTGAATGGGCAGGATATATGCGAGAGCGGAATAAATGGGAAGACTGAGTTTAATCAGGATCCCGGATTTGCCAGGAGAGAACGACAGAAAGAGAGATGAGGAAGAGGAGCTGCTCAAGGAATTGTGGTTCTATATGAGCTAAGCCATACCACAAAGGTTGATGCAGGCCTACAAACTGGATATAATGACAACTCGGACTTGGCTAAGCATACTTTCACTTCGTGTTATCATCAAACATGTGAACGAGCAGGAAAAATGATATGCAGAGACCAAGAAACTGTGGTGTGAGTGAGCGACTGGTGTGGCTTCGTGTGGCTTCCTATTACTTCCTGTTACTTCCCTTCTTCCCCATGTAGGTACACCCAAATTTTAGGCGTCTCAGCTAACGTAGACTGAAGAATCTGCCAGACCACAGAACCCAGAACTGACCTTTAAACTGTTTTAGGCACGGGTAGGGAGGGGTGTGTCAGCACTGAAAGGTCCACTACACTGACTTTTAAGGAATTTCTTGCTGAACCAGTTATTTAGCCTATTTTTCCTATTTTAGTTCTTAATGTGCCACGAAGTCAAATCAAGGTTTCTGAGCACTGAGCATGGATGTGGCCTATGAGAGGATATAAGGAAAAGATTATAGGAGCAGGCTATATAATCTAAGCTAGGTAACAACAACAAAAAAAGACATTAATACATGAGTGTATTTAATATGCTTTACTGCTGTTTGTCTTTAATTCCTGATAACTTATAAGTAATTTCTTATATGTCAGAAGGGGAAAAACAAAAAATTATATTTCCAAGGCACAGCTAGTATTCTGAATGTGATTGAATTCAATCCAGTGGGATACATTCACAGGCAATGTAGAAGGCAGAAGTAAGGTGGAAGCCATCTTCTTGCTGCTTTGGCTACTAGCAAGCAAGAGGAAAGAGATGCATGGAAGCAGGTGACTTCTGCTTCATGGGCATGAGGCAATTCGGCTACAGCAGTAGCAGCAGAAACAGCTTTGTATCACGACTCTGAATCACAACTATAACCATACAGCCTTAAAGCCAATAGGCAGTGGAAGCTCCCTGACTTCCATACCTTCAATCATTCTTTCCAATGCTTTGTAAACATGTGGTTATCTGTGTGGACTCCCTTCCTACTTGAAAGGGATAGAACCCTGACCAGTAGAAAAGAAAGCTAGAAAACAAGGAGTAGGTGACAAAATCAACAGATAGCAGACCACTCTCTGTTTATTATAGTATCAGCCCCTTCCATCATCTCAACAGAGTGCTTACTACGAGCAAATCTCCTTCTGTCTTAGGGTTTTCCCTTGAATCATAAACTAACTAAAACTGGCTTCTTCCTCATGACAGCACATACAATCTTTGCTACAAAAAATACTCTTTATCCCACTCCCTATAAACTATATGTCTGCAGGAAATTTTTCTTGCTGACCTCAGCCACACCCAGATTCTTTTACTACTGTCCTTATTTAATAATGTCTCCTCTTTCAACCATCATGTATCACCTCCATTTCCTCACCTAAGACACAAACTAACCTCTAGAACATGCTCCCAGCTTCCTCAGTGAGTTTTAGACCCTGCTCCATTTTCTTCCACGCTGCTCCACCCCAGTCCCATCCTGCACCATGTTAACCCCCTTGTTTTCACCCCAGTTGATTCCTAGTTTCATAGCTTCCCACCACATCACTTTCCATGACCTGCCAACATCACTTAAGCCAATCACCAGAAGACCATTCTCTTAGATAGAGACATCCATAAGATTCTTGCATCTCAAACCTGGGACTCTAGAACCCTATTCTCTGGCCCAGTTTCCTGTCTTTCTAAATTGCCCTTCCTCCCACTTTATTAAATATCCCCTTCAGTCCCACTAGGCTCTTTAAGTCCTCCTGCTTTCTCAGTAGACGACTGCCATCTGGAGTTCACTTGTTTCCACTTTCTGTCTGGATCCTAATGTTGAAAAATTTATAGTTATAGATGGCACTCAGTAAATATTTCTGAGTGAATAATAAATTGGCCATGACATTTAATAACAATAACTACCAAGTAAAGTATTGTAAACTAATTATAGCTTGAAACTGACTATGCAAAATATAGATACTGATAGATAAAAATAGATTTTATATTTGTATTTATAGTGTTCTACAAGACATGTTCTAGTGTTTTCCTTCTTCAGATGAGGCTCAGAGAGTTAAAATAACTTGGCTAAGAACAAGCATCTCATTCACTGCAGAGCCAGGACTCCAACTCAGGCAGATCTAATTCTGATACCCACATTCTTTACACAATGCTTACAATTTCTAGCCTTCCCATTTAGAGTTCTATGTTATGAGCAACTCCCACTGTCTACTTTCTCTGCTCCTACTCCTAAGTCAATGAACCTTGCTGAGGGACATCACAAATCTATGCTGTCTGGACAGGCTACACATTCCTGCCATTTACTTCAATAAGTCCATTTTATCTACTCCCTCATCTTGCGAGCATCCCAAGAGAAAAAGTACAGATCATTCATCTTTATAAATATGGGAATTAAAATCTCAACTATTTTGTAAATGAAAATAAAATTACATCTTGAGCCAGGATGAAATGACAATATAAAGAAGACACCATGTATATACCCATTCCTCTTATCCTAGCTGAGTACAGAGGACCTTGCTGAGTCCACTCATAAGGATGAAAAATCATCTCACCTTGGTTCCTGTTAGGTATTCCTTATTTCACTACTGACAGTTCTGCTGGGTAATGTTTACTTCATAATGGAAGCCTTCCAAGTGTGCTTCTCCACATGGAGTTATGTTCTACTGTGATGTCATCCATCACTGCCAATTAGAAACAATATGGATGTAGCAACACCAAGATGGATGAGGCTTCAGAATATCTCCATAGGCCCAACAATCTCAAGTTTCTATTGAAGAAACGTATCATTAAATAGTGGGCTTAAGAAATCCACAAATATCTAGGAAGTCCTTCATATATATATATATCAAAGGGACCTCTCTGGAAATATTTATTCCAAAGAGTCATTCTGAAGGAATGTCAAGTCTCTCAGAGAACTCCTAAAGTGAGAAGAGGAGTCTAAACGCCAAAGAAATTTGGATTATAGCAGGAACCCTAAGGTGTCAGAGAAAAATCCATTTCCCTCTTCTTTCTGGACATACAGCTAGATTACATTTCCCAAGCTTCCTTGCAATTAGGTGTGACCATGTGCCTTAACTTCAGCCAGTTAAGGAATGGAATGGGAGCAGAAAGCGATGAGTCACTTCTAAACCCAGCCACAAGTCCTTCCTATGTGTTCCCTCATGATCTTTCCCCCTTCCTACTGTTGGAACAACGATCCCCAGGGAAATCTTTAAAATCACATGTTGAAGATAACAGAGCTGCCACCATCCTTGTACTCTCAATGACTATGTGTAAACAAGCCTCCCCAATCTTAACTGTGACAACTTATGATGTCAATAGAAAGTTATATGAGCAAGAAATTAAGTTCTGCTGTATCGAGCTGTTATGTTTTGGGTATATTTGTTCCTGAAGTCTTGCCTACTCTAACAAAAAGAAATTGGTAACAGAGAAATTTTGAAGTAGGGTGCTGCGCTAACAAAAGAGAAATTAGAAAAAGAGACTAAGAAATGTTTTAACAATCAGTTAGTGGGTAGTGGGGATATGGAATTAATAGGATGAAAAGAATGAGAGCATATAATGCAGTGACAAAATTTAGGTAAAACTGTAACTTGCAATAACCTGGAAGACAGACCATTCATATGCGTACTGAGTCTACAACTTTAGGGAAGTGGTTGTGATACTGGCTCAACACAAGATTGACATAAGGGAAGCCACATTGTAGAAAATAAACTATATTGTAACTTTGAATGGACCTCTGATTAACTAACCCAGCTGGAAATGCACCCTCCAGAGATATACATGCTCTGTAGATGTTATGGCCCCTGCTTGTGTACGTACCTCTCGGCTGCGATGTGGAGTTCCTTAGGAATGTGATGACCCCTGGACAAAGAGTCTATGTTGAAAGCCATCGTCAATGACAACTGAAAGATCCAGTGTGGCGACTCCCAGTCCGTAACACCAGAGGGTCAACATTCCTAACTCCCTCCCCTATAACCCACTGGCTTACATAACTGCTTCAAGATTCTGTGCCCCCCTTAAGATGGTGTCCCTAGGACACTAGTTCCCCCATCTTCTGATTTGCTGGCTTATCGCTTAATAAATGCCCTTTCTCTGCCACAATCCTGCCTCTTGACAATTGGCTTTTGCCTTGCAGCATGTAGATCATGCCCTGTGCATGGTAACAAGTGGAAAAGACCAGAGTTTTCTTTCCCCACCTCCTTTGCAACATTTATACTGTCACATAATTTATTCTTTAAATGTGTTTTTCTTATATTTTATTTTTTCATAAAGTCTTTTCTAAATATGTTGTAACTTCCTAGATGATAGACTCTGAGATACATACATATATTATTTTCTGAATCCTCTTGGTATTTAGTAGATAATCATAACTAAAGAAATAATTAATAAGTGATCGTTTTACTTTCTGCACACTAAAGCAGATTATGAAAACATCTAGGGGTTTTACTCTTTATCCTAGATCAGAGAATATGTTCTCCATCTAGGATGGAAAGGAATTTTGATGAAATATAATTGGATAAGATAGATAATCTGGGATGGAATGGAATGGGATGGAACACAGTGCATTGCACTTCATAACCCCTTGTTTTGTTAAATATGTGCATGTATATGCATCCTCGGCCATATTGTTCCATGTATTTCTTACTGCTATTCATGATGATAAATTTTTTAAATACTGACTTAAGATATTAGAAAGAAGGTTACTTTAATGTCCTACCATTAATCTATGCTGACTAAAGAGGGGAAGGACAAACAAAGATTGCTGATAGATTGCAAAAAAGTCAAAGGGTCAGTGGACTGGTGTTCCAGGTTAGATGTAAGTGGGAAGAGTTGAACATCTAAGCTTAAAAGGAAGGCAGTTGTGATCCCTGAGTGAGATGCCTGAATGAGAGATTTAGAAGTGAAATCCATTATGGTAACAATTGAAAGTTTGACTGTGGCAATGAACAGCTGAAGTAGAGAAGAGAAAGGTCACTGGAAATGAGAAAGTCACAGGCAAGAGGACACTGGATGGATGGGACACCCAGTTGAATATTTAAGTCATCCAGGATGATTTTAGCCAAGTAACAATACCTTTGACAAAAGACATGAGAAGGGGTGACTACAATGAGCAGAAAGTCAGTATGCAGAATTGAACAAAATTAGCTTCACAGGAACATGTGCTATGTAAGAGGCTGAAATAGCAATATTTTCCAAATACGACATTCTAGCTTTGATTCTGGGCATTCTGGTTATAAGGCAGTAACAAAAGAGACCATATTTATGAGTGAGATGTTGGCATAGTTTAAGTGGGCCATAGTATTCACACAAAAATATCCCTCTAGCCTGAGCTTCCAGAAGACCCAGCCATGGCCCTTTAACTACATCAGATTCTCCTGCAATCAATAAGCATTAAGGCTTCTCTGAACTTAGGTATTCCCTTCACATCCAGACTTGTTTCTCATGACCATGCACATCTCAGGTTCGGTGTGACTGGAAAGGAAGCCTCAAACTCACAAAATCTCCACCACGCTATTGCCAAGTATGCTGTTCTGTTACCTGTTTTGTATACTTTCTAAGTGAATGCTAAGTAAACTTGAACATTCTTGTGAGTTTGAACATCCTCCTGAACCCAAGACCACTGCGGCTAGTCAAGCAGAGTGTGTGTTGCAGCTATTGAGTCACTGCATCAGCCGTGGTCCTGTCAGGAGATACAAACAACGTGAATTATTTTTAATAGAGAGAATTTAATATCAAGTATCATTAACTAGGTGTTACGACTTGTTAAGAGAGTCACTGAAAGGCAAAATGAGAACACTAAGGTATCATAGAAATACCAACTGCAGAAAGAAGCTAACACTCCTAGGGCTAAGGGGAGAAAGGCAGTGTTCGGAATTATAAAAACTTAGAAGCTTGCAAGAAGGGTCCTGCAGTGTGAAACGCAAACCAATGAAAAAGCAGAACTTCTTGGCTGGTGCTGGTGTCTCTGAGTTTAGAGGAACGATCCTTTTGGTCCAAGACCCTGTCTGGTATGGAGGGATGCTGGAAGGCTGGTCCTGGCATTTCTGAGATGATTTAGTGAGGCTGTTTCTGTAAGTGTTGGGAACACTGCAAACTGAGTTTAACAGCTGACCAAGGTTCTTTTCCTAATGGGTTGACCCAAATCCTCAGGGGTCCTACAGTTTCCCTTTAAATTTAGCTATTGAACATGAACGTAGTAAGCAGTTCCTGAGAGAATCCCCTGAATTCCATGGGCCTTTCTGTTCCTGTTTTTCATCAGCAACCCAATTTTTCCCTTAGAAATCAGGATCAACCAATCTAGCCGTTAGGGTAACCCCCTTATTTGTCTTTTTTCAGTGTCATGAGACCAAAAGGGCCTGGTAGACGCCAAGACCTCCAAACCAGCATAGCTCAAAATTGCAGGGACAGGAAGCAAAAATTCTGTGAGTGGGCTACTACATATAATAGTGATAAGAGCCACTATCTGCTGTACCTTGATCACTGATCTCATGAATTCTGGCCATGGAAGAGACGGATGCATATGTTGGTCACTGATTCAAAGCATATATGCATCCTGTAAAATAGAGCCCCATCTTTGGAGGGTATGTACTCTCAACTGGCATCATAAAGGTTTCAATAGGCCATTCCACTGTCCTATCAGGCTGCCTGCTTCTATGTGAAGGAGTTTGTAGTAAGAAGAGTGAATTCCACGTGCAGGAGCTCATTCCACACTCTTGCTGTGAAACGAGTTTCTTGATCTGAAAGACGTTGTGGTAGAATACCAACAGAGAATACAGCATTTTGTAAGTCCATATGTTGTCATTATAGCAAAAGTATCATGGATAGAAAGGCAAATCCGTATTCAGGGGAGATGTCTATTCCAGTGCAGGCAAATCTCTTCCCCCTCTATGATGGGTGGGGTACAATTTAATCAACTGAACATCAGGTGTCCAGGAGATGTTTCTCAAAAGGACATTGGTTATTTGCAGAAGAAGGACTGAATTTCCTTCAAAATTCTAAGTCTCGCTGTAATGCTGCTATTTTTTCTTGCCAGAGGATCTATACAGCATCTCCATTTGCCACACAGACTTTATCATCAGATCTGCTGAGTCGAGTCTTAAAAGGTGCAAGCCGAAGAGCAGCTGGTATGGCACCCCAGATGTGCTGTAGAGCCTCCCGCTGCTTTGGTCCCCACTCAAAACTGGTAGCTTGATGTGTACTCAGTAAATTAAGATCAGGGGTAGCTCACTCAAATGTGGTATATGTTGTCTCCAAAATCCAAAAAGCCCTAACAAGCACTGTGCCAGAAAACAGGGAACAACATTTTCAAAGTGCTGGAAAAAAGTAACTAGAAACCTAGACTTCTATACCCAGTAAAAATGTATTTCAAAAATGAAGCAAAATAAAGAGATTTTCAGAAAATAAAACTGAATGTGTCACTGGTTGACTCACAATAAAATAATTCTAAAGGGAGATATTCAAGCAGAAGGAGTATGATCTCAGATCGAAATACGAAATGCAGGAAGAAATAAAAGAAACTGGAAAGGATAATCATATGGGTGTATCTAAATAAATAATACTTTAAAAATATTAACGTCATGCAGTTTAAGATATATGTAGAATTAGAATTCATCATAATAATAGCATAAAAGTTGAAAGTAAGTAAATTGAGCTAAATTTTTGTAAGAATCTTACATTGTCTGGGAAGTAATAAAAGTACTAATTTAAAATGGACGTTAAAAAATCAAAGATGCACGCTTTAATCTCTAGGATAGTCACTAAAATAATATTAAAAGAATGTATTGCTAAGAAACGAATAGAAGGAAAGTGAGACAAGAACAATTTACCTGATTAATCCTAAAGAGGGCAAAAAAAGAAAACATAACAAATAGGACACATAGAAAACAAATAGTAAGAAAATAAATTTAAAAATGAAGACACCAGTACTTAACATTTAATGTAAGTGAACTAGATTATCTAACTAAAGGACAAAGATGGTCAGACCTGATTTTTAAAAATGTTCTACTGTCTGCATGCTATTCCCCTTAAACATAGAGACACTGAGAATCAAGGGAAAAAAAGTATACCATGCAAAACACTATTGAAAAGGAAGCTGGTGTAGCTATCCTAACAGCAGATAAAATAAATTTAAAGACCAGAAGTATTACTAGAGATAAGAAGGCACATTTCCTAACACAAAAGGATCAATTCAACAATAAGTTAACAATTTTAAATTTGTTTTAAAACATGCCTCTAAGTATATGACACAAGAACTGACAGAACTAAAGGAAGAAAAGTGTTATTATAACAGGGAGCAAACATAAATCACTGAATGTAATTCTGCTAAATACAGATTTCTTTAGAAAAAAATTTTATTAAATAATTTTATTCACTAACAACGAGACTCCACCCACAACTTGAATTTCCTGTTTCAAAAGACAGTTGCTATTTTAGGTATTGTTCTAGAAAGTCTCTAGTCAAGATCTTTTAAAGTCAGGTTTTTATTAAAATTTCACTTCAGTAAACAGTTTTTGTTTATAAAGGAAGTGTGCTTCCACCTACTTCAAATGCTCTTGTCCTTTGTTGGCTGTGAACCATGCGGAAATTGTTTCAGTTTTGATGATGTTCATCCTAGATCCTTCATAGCCAATGTTCCATTAGGATTGCAAATCACATCTTATATGTAAAACACTTGGCTGAAAAAGTATCTTGGCATCAAAACAATTTACAGCACCAAGGAGAAACTAAAGTAATCTTTTTCATAGAGTATGTGACTAGAAAAGGCAACAATTCATAAAGTATTCAGCATTAACTTAGAAGATTTGCTGGATCATATAAATGTACAGCAATGGAATTGTGTCAAGAATAATTAGCAAATTAACAGATTGTGCATGAGTTCTAATTGTCAATTACACAAAATCATTAACAAAGAAATGACAAGGCAAAGAAAACTTGGTAGCTTAAGATGAATTTCAACTCAATTCTTCCATCACCACCAAAAGCTTTTAAATCACCTTTAAAATTTAAATATGCATTACTCCTCAATTCCTAGAAACTCATCATACTAGGATATTTTAAAAATTGAATGAAGTAAGACATTCCTACTGAAAGACCAACATTGGGGCCAGCCTGGTGGCATAGCAGTTAAGTTTGCATGCTCTGCTTCAACAGCCTGGGGTTCACCAGTTTGGATCCCAGGCGTGGTCCTACACACTGTTTATCATGCCGTGCTGTTCCAGGTGTCCCACACATAAAATGGAGGAAGATGGGCACAGATGTGAGCTTAGGGCCAGTCTTCCTCAGCAAAAAGAGGAGGATTGGCAGTGGATGTTAGCTCAGGACTAATCTTCCTAAAAAAAAAAGACTAACATTTACTAATCACATGGGTCAGAACTTTTATATGTCCAACCTCATTCAAAGTTCAGAACAATTCTATGAAGTAGATTTGTACTACCTTATTTTGTAGATGACGACGTTGAGACACATATGATTAAGTCACTGGCCATACAACACAGCTCAACACAGGAGGAGAGTTGGGATTTCAATCAGGCTAAGTGACTTCATCCCACACACACCACTTAACTACCCTCTAACAAAGACTTTCACATTTTTTCTGACTGCAACTCAAAGACATAAAACTTATGTAATAACCCAATATGCACCCACATGTATAACCATAAACTATTTCTTGAAAAGACACATGTAATTTAATCTATTTTTTTCTATTCTGTTCTATCTGTTCTTTAAGTTCTGTTTACTACTCTCTAAATTGATATCACAGAGTACTAATGGGTTGCATCCACACTTCAATAAGTGCTGTTATAAAAAGTATGTTAATTAGTTAAGTGGTTGGAAATCAATTGGATTTGGGGAACCAAATAGTACAGTGGAAAAATATTCAAGCTCTGAAATGTGTCAAATTTAAGATCAACTCCTATCTTCAAAATTTGTGTGAACTTGAGCACGTTACTTGACTTTCCTATGAGTCATTTTCTAATCAGCAATCTGGCCATAACAATGTAAACTGCAAGGAGTTATTCTGAGGATTAAATGCTCTAATCCATGTGAAGCAGTTAGTATACAGTCTAGGATGGGGTAAGGACTCAACAAATTATAGCTGTTAGAGAATAAAGTATAATATCTTCTAGCATAGGATAATTTTTTCTCAACTGAATAAACGTTATCTCATATGGGTAAACTTCTCAGTACCTAGATTCATCTTAATCATAAAATTGTTGAACTTACTATATCCACTTGCCATCAATTAAAAATAGATCATGTAACTTTCCGACACCTATCATCTTTGCTATTATATCCATTCATATTGTTCAGATAATGGTGATAACACCACATACTTACAGAACCCAATATATCCTGGAGTATTTTCTTACCCTTTAAGTATCCAGCTATTCATTAGCTACAGGAAAATTTATTAGGCAATTTTCATATGTTTGATATTTTAAGTAGCTCAAATGCCTATTGACAGTAACTTAAAATTATACATCTAGGAAAGAAATATCAAATTAGGATCAAGAAACTATAAAGACTATTTCCTAGTTCTCCCCCTCCCACTACTAGATCTTTCCTCTTCCAAAACTGAGAGACGGCGTTTATGTCAACTGCCTCCTTTTTCCACTCTTCAAAATCCTTCTTCCCAAATCCACAACTCTTCCTGTATACACGGCAGTTCCGATATACACGTCTAAACATGCGGAAACTCCAGAATCCAGACCATCTTACAGCAGTGATTCGCAAACAAGATTTCACTTTGTAATCACTGCAGGGGAGTTTTAAAAATACCTTTTTTGCCTGTTTTCCTGCCCCATACATTCTGATAAATTGGTCTGGGATAAGGTCTGAGAATTGGGAATTTTTTTAAAGCTCCCTAGGTAATTTTAATGTGCCATCAAGTTTGAAAACCACTGTATTAGGGTATTTTGCATATTTCTCCAGGGCCTGTTAGTGACTGGATCACAGTTCTATGGATGAAGCTGCCAAACTGGCAACCACAACATTTCTTTGTTTGAGTAAAGAAAACCACCTCAGAAGATGACCTTTCCTCAACGTTTTTCTCAACTCCAATAGAAATCCAGAGAGAGGTATTTAAGAAGGCAGATTTTTCTGTGGAAGTTAGTTTCCTTCTTGAATTTTCAAATTGCAGCAACCTAAACTGAGTATCTTGCAAAAAGTAAGATTAATCAACAGTTTGGTTGTTCCAAAGAAGCATCTCCTGCCAAGGTAGGTACTTAGAAACACAGAGGGGAGGATTTGGATTCTTGGAATTCTAACTGTTGCTCATATTCTTGAGCATATCATTCTCCTGGTATGGTAAATATATACAATGGATTATTATTCAGCCTTTAAAAAAAAAAAAAAAAGAAGGAAATCTTGTCATTTGCAACAACATGGATGAAGCTGGAGGGCATCCTGCTAAGTGAAATAAGCCAGACAGACAAAGACAAATACTTCATAGTATCACTTATATGTGAAATCTAAAAAAAAAGCCGAACTTACAGAAACAGAGAGTAGAATGGTGGTTGCCAGGGACTCGGGGGGGGGGGGGGCGGGGCGCGGATAGGGAGAGGAGGGTAAAAGGGTACAAATTTTCAATTTAAGATGAATAAGGTCTGAGAATCTAATGTATAACATGACTACTATAGTTGACAACATTGTAGTGTATAATGTTCTCACAAAAAAAAAGAGAGGATCAACATGTGAGATGATGGTTGTATTAATTAACTTGATGAGAAGAATCCTTCCACATTGTATACATATATCAAATCATCATGTGTACACTTTAAAATATTTTATAATTTTATTTGCCAATTACACCACAATAAAGCTGAAGAAAAAATAAAAATAGTCATGCTACCTAAAATACTCAGATGTATTTTAAGGAAAATTAATGCCAGTGGTAAAGCTCACCAAATCTTTATAATCTCTGAAAGAATCTAAGAAGAACATTCATGTTGCCTGGTTACATTTGATTATCTGGTCAGTAGTTATGGGCATGAAGAGACAGAGGGCAGGCAGAATCTGGGAAAGATATAAGAACGTCTCTTCCCTTTTTTTTTCTTTCAAAAAACTATAATCAAACTGTGAGAAAAACAATTTAAACTTACTAAATGTTTTAAGGCTACAGGAAATGGGAAAATATAAAGTTGGAGATTCAAGATAAATTTTCTAAAAGGACAACATAATGCATCAATGCACAGATCACTGTTTATACAATAGTTTTTATTGAAAATATCTGTAAAGACCTTAAAGTTAGAAAGCCTTTCTGATGTCTAAAAACACATTGGTTACAGCTAAAACGTTCCCCTTAATTGACTGGAGAGTAAGTAAAGTCCTACTTTATTCCACTCTCTACTTTTTCACTTGAACAAAAATAAAAACAGAAAAAGAAAAGTTATTCACTCAAGAAACACTTGTGACAATTCAAACTTTTGAAAAGCATTTGATTAGGTTCTATAGAACATCCAAAAAGAATCATGCAGAAGTAGCAAATGATAAATTCCATAGCCATAAACCTCAATAGAATAATATGAACCTCAGAGAAAGAACAGTTACCCTAGGGTATGTTGACATTGAGGTGGGAGTTAGAGAGGAGAGAGAGGGCTCAGAGTATGTTTCACTTCTTAATACTTGCTGGCAATCCACTGTGCGCTGAGTCCAGTGCTGGATGACACAGAAAGAACCAATGTTGAATTCAAAATTGGGACCTTCATGGATTGGGCCTTCATTTCACAGTATTTAACTGAAAGAAACTATTTAGGAATCAGTCTACATTACACAATGAACAAATATATGTCAACAAGCTCTAGCAATAATACAAGCAGATAGAGCAGAATTACTATTCTGATACATTTAATGACGTTCACATAAATACTCTTGGACAATAATTGAGAATCTGAGCTCAATTATTTTCACTGAGCTCAGACTCTCATCTACAATATGAAGTTCAAGTAGAACAATGTTTTATTCCAAGGGATTTCTGTATCAGAAACACCTGAGCCAATTATTAAGAATGTTTATCTCCAGGGCTTATCCCAAGCGTGAGGGAAAAAAGCCTATCTAGCTTTGGGGTTTTGGAACTTGCATTCCAGAGAATTCATATGCATGCTGAAGTTTGAGACTACTCAAATAGTTTTTTTTTTTTAATTAATTTCTCATACCATTGTGTTATAGTTACATAAAGGTATACCAACAAAGCTTGTAAGGTAAATTCAACTGAAATCAATATATCAAATGAAAAAGTCTTAAGCCAATGATTATAATTAATTATCAAATTTATCATGCTAGAATAAACCATGTTTTTGAAGCATTGTGACAAATATGACTTCTCTCGCCACACTGATAAACTCTGGTTAAGATTTTTCAAAAACAAAGGAAGTTCCCTAGACAAATGAACTTGGGAAAGTTGGGTAAAATTAAATATGACTTTGTTACTACAGTACTTTTCAAAGACAATAATAGAGAAAATGCTATCTTTGCTCCCCTTCCTACAACCCTCTGTTTCATATTGAATAGAGGCAACTTCTGAGGAACATTATACAAAGCATCAATCTTGAAGATTCTTATGAATTAATGGCACATTTTTATTCCAGAGGCCTGACTGCAAGACTAATGCAACTTGAGACACACTTTTTTCTAGTTTAAAGATCATAGAATCCCATTTATATAAGAAGCAGATGATTCCATGTCTTAAAAAACTGGAACTTAGTATATGGATTTTCTTGTATTAAAACTAAACCTTGCTGGATATGAGGTAAGGCCTCATTAAGTATTAGCTGAATGACAGAATGAGTGAATGGGCATCGGTGTAGTTGACTCCCAGGAAAAACAAATAGGTTTCTGACTCCTACCTGCTAACTCATGCCATTTTATAGGATATCTGAAGTATGGCTCAGGGATGGATTATGGGCCAAGTCTAAACTCCATGACAAAGGGTGCATGATTGATGAGGATGTCTGCCAGGCACACAGGATGGCTAAGGGCAGCACTTTAGCCAGGATCTGCCATCCTCCACACAGCACAATCCTTTGTCTGCAGCACAATCTACTCTCCATGCTGCTCTGGTTAAGCTGTCAGTCTGGCAGTTTCCAACCCCTAAGTACAAGAAGCAGAAGTTGAAGGAAGCAAAAAGAGTAAAAGTAAAAAAAAAAAAAAAAAAAAGGTAATATAAATAAAATAGTATACAGAAATGGACTATGGTAAAAAGAATTATCAAAAATAAACCAAAAGCCTTTGTGTGAACTAAACTGATCATAAGCAGTTATTAAATAAGTTAGGCCAGCTAATATTTCTCAAAACTCTGGAAACTCTAATAGGCATACAAATCACCTGAGGATTTTGCAGAGACGCAGATTCTGATCCAATAGGTCTGCCTGGGGCCCAGGAATCTATGTTTTTAACAAGCTCTCAGGTGACGCTGATACTGCTGGTCAGCAAGTAACATTTTGAATAGCAAGGCTCTGAGCAGCAGAGGCCATAGAACCAAGCTGAGAACAGACTGAGGACTTCTTCCGGCTTTGTTCCCTGCAAACATCTTCAGGGGAAGAGCCTGTGCTCTTTGCCTTGTTCAAGCAAGTAACTAGCAGACTGGAATCAGGTTAAGTGAA
This sequence comes from Equus przewalskii, assembly GCF_037783145.1. Taxonomy (NCBI): domain Eukaryota; kingdom Metazoa; phylum Chordata; class Mammalia; order Perissodactyla; family Equidae; genus Equus; species Equus przewalskii. Next base: position 64,447,703 of record NC_091833.1, on the reverse strand, counting down.
AATTTTGCTTATCATTAGCTCGTGTAGGAGATAGACACAGAATACAGGAGAAAAGGAAGGTCATAAACAGAAAGTGGGAACAGCCGTATATAAGTGAGCTTTATACGTATGTGGGCAGAACAGCCAAATTCTCCATGTGACGGCCTCAATTTTGTGAAATAGAAGGCAAGATCATCTTCTGTTGGGGATGGGAGGGAAGAGGCATAGAAAAGAATGCAGATGCTGCGAAGACAGCTTTTTTGGGGAAGCTGGGGAGAATGGATTAGCGTTGCTGAGGAGCCAGATGAAGGTGGATACTATGAATCCCTAGTGTTTCTAATATTTAGGGACTTGTGGCATTCCCCAGCAATGTTCACCAGCCTGGAAGTAGAAATAGAGAAGGTAGTCTGTGTAGAATCGATCCCAAAGTAAGATGTTTCTTAGGGCAATATGGCAGAAAGACAGAGGCAAGGAGTCAAAGGTTGTGACTGGAGTCTTGCGCCTTCCTGAAACTTCTGTTCCAGACAAACTGGTCTTCTGACTGTCCCAAGAATAGGGTTTGTATTTTCCTCACCCTGTTCATTTGCTTACAACATTCTTTTAATTTGAATTCCTCCTCCCTGTTTCAACTCTATTATTTAAGCCTTATTTCAAATGTTATCTTTTCTACAAGGCAATCCATAATCCTCTTCCTTTAGCCAAAATTAAACTTTCCCCCCAAACTGCTATTGCATCTAGAATTTTTTTGCACTATTTATCAATTCTTTCTTGAACTGTTACCATATATACCAGCCACCATGCCTGATAACCACAGAGTACAAAATAGCTCAAATTTATATTGAGTCCTTACCATACTTTACTATGTCTAAGCACTTTACATACATTAAATACAGTCCTATCAACCACTATATAAGGTAGGAACAATTTCTAGAACCATTTTAAAAATGAGAAAACAGAAGCAGAGAGAGTGTAGCACCTCAGCATGCAAAAGTAGAAGGATTGGCTCCAGCAATCAGACTCCAGTGTCTTCATCTTAACCAACACACTATATATAGTACTTCCCATAAATTGTTTATTGTATTGTCTTACATTGTACTTTGGGGGGTTATAATTTCTACTAGATTTCAGACCAATGTAGGAAGGGTTCATGCCTTAATTCTGTTTCCCTTAGCCCCTAAAAAAGTGTGTTACATGTTACAGTTTCTCAATAAATACTTCCACAATTAATCAATGGTTCAGAGCCTGGAATCACACTGAATTCTTGGGATGGGGAGTAGGAAAGAATTTTCCCAGATAGTTCCATTTATCTCCACTTGAAACTACTTCCAAAGGAGGTCTCTTCTATTAGGCAATCATGGCGCTTTGGCCTCCTCTAAAATCTGTAGGTCAGAGAAGAAAGTTGTCTTTTGCTTTGCATTTAATGCTATCCTAGCTCTCCTTGAGTGCCCAGACTTCAGGAAGGGAAGAGAAATTCTCTCTTTTTTTTCTAACTCACTTTCTCAGTGAAATATATGACTAGATGACTTTGAAAAGTATATAAACTAATGTTTGAACTTTAAATGATCAAATTTAGAAACCTTGCTTTTTGTTTTTGTTTGGTTTTTATCTCCACAGCCCAGTGAGAGTCAAAAAGTGCCCAGGAGACCATATCCACCTGGCCAGCTGCCACAGGCTCTTCAACCCTACCGAGGATGGGATCCATCACGCCTTCCTCCTCACCGTGGCCCAGGACTTATTCCGCTACCTCCTCCTCCTGGTCCACCAGGGCGCATTCCTCCTCCTCCTCCCTTTGGCCCAGGGCGCATTCCATTTCAACCCCTTCCACAGGGACCCATTAAACAAGCTAAACCCTTTCCAGGTTACCCAGAACCACCTTTCCAACAAAGACCTTACCCTCCAGGACCTCCTCAGGTGCCAAAAGGCCAACTTCCCTTTATTCCTTTTTGCCCTCCTTGCCCCACCCCTACAACCCTATGTGAAACAACCACCACAGCTACAACCACAAGCACTACCGTTACAGAACCCACCACCATACCACGAAAGAAACCACTACTTCCACAGAACTCACTACCACAACAGCAACCACCACCACTTGCACTGAACCTTCCACCACCCCAGCAGCCATCACTTCCACTGAACCCACCACCACAGCACCCACCACCAGCACTTCCATAGAACCCATTGTCACCACAACAGAAGCCACCACTTCCTCAACAGCACCGACTTATTCAGCAACAGAACCCAGCACCACCACATCAACAGCAACCACCACTGCAGCATCTACTGCAGCTACTACTCAAATTACAACTACCACTAATTCACCACTCCAGCAAAAAATACAATCACAACAAAACTACATCAAAAAAATATAACTTTTAAGAGTTTTTGGAATAAATCCTTTGCCATTTTTCATAGGAAGATATGAGAAATGATATTTTCCAAACCACTGTGAGCTCTTAGGAGAAATGAACTTCAGTTATTTCAATGGAACCAACCGTGTAATCAGTACACAAAACAAATAAAGTATTTGAGCAATAACATGCACCTATTGCCATGATAACTGTCGTGATAACTCCCACTCTATCCTATATTTTATTACCTACCAACAGCTGATAAGTCTACTTCCCAGAAGGAAACAGAGACCCTTTATGAAAAAAAGGCATTTAATAAAGGATCTTCTTAAAGAGACTGGGCAGGATTAAATGAACCAAGAAGGGATGTTGAGGTAGTCAGGGTCTAGCCACAGTGGAGGGGTAACGTGCCTAGGCTTAATGGGGCAAAGGGATCAAATAGCCATACCAGAGCCTGAATGAGAGTTGAGACAGTGGAGGGAAAGGCCACCCCATGGAACCTATTTCTATGGAGGGACGTAACTACTGCCAGACAATGCAGCCCCCAGCAGGGAGAGAGCAGGATAACACCCCTTCCTCTGTCCTTCTCCTATTGCTTTCATCAGTGGACTCCCACCAAAATCTCACAGGCAAGGGAACCCATGTGACGGAGTTTGTATGGTCATCCTCCCAGGGTGGAGAGCTAAGCAGAGAAGGGTAAATTGCTAATAAGGAACTAACAGCACACCTTGAAGCCAAATAAGCAGTCAAGGAAAAATTTGAGCGTTCCTGACTCCCTGCATAGTAAAGGGAAGAGATGGTAGCAAGATAAATTATAAAATTATATCAAAGGCCTGCCCCATGGCTGAGAGGTTAGGTTCGTGTGCTCTGCTTTGATAGCCTGGGGTTTGCTGGTTTGGATCCTGGATGCAGACCTACACACCACTCATCGAGCCATGCAGTGGTGGCATCCCACATAGAAAAACTAGAATGACTCACAACTAGGATATACAACTATGCACTGGGGCTTTGGGGTGGGAAAAAAAAAAGAGGAAGATTGGCACAGATGTTAGCTCAGGGCCAGTCTTCCTCAGCAAAAAGAGGAGGATTGGCAGCAGTTAGCTCAGGGCTAATCTTCCTCCAAAAAGGAAAAAAAAAAAGAACAGCTCTGAACTCCTACTTTAGAGTACTAAATGCCAGATTTCCTCGATCTCCTTGTCAGTTCTTAATACCATAATCTGGTTTCCAAACCTCTATGCAGCTTGAGCCTTACAGATAAACCCACACCCCACTAATTTTCCACCATGAGGCCATCAGAGTCTCTGTACTATCCAGTTCTATGCTGCCTCTCCTGCTCCTGCTAGCAACAACTGAACAGATTCATGCCAACTCCACGTTAACGCTCAATTTGATGCTCATTTAGTTAATAAATACTATTAGGCACTTTACTATTACCTGTGTGCCAACATAGTCAAAAACATATTTCCTGCCATCAAAGAGCTCTTTATCCCTTTCAGTTTTGGCAGCCATCATCTCATTTCCCCACAAAGTTTTTAATGGGGGCAACCCTTCCCATCTCTGCAATGAGCCCTATTTCAATTGCCAGGCTAGGCTGGCCACCTGGAGGGACAATTTCCATAAGGAAGGATACCTGCCCATTCCCCCCCAACTTCCCCATGAGCCCTTGGTAAAATTAATTTGCTGAGTCACATCACACTGGCAGTCCAATGGAACATAGAGGCTCATCCGTTTTGCAAGTTTGCCATTAGCTTCATTTCGCATTCAGCATACCCTTTCCTTATTATTAAATTTTCTCTCAATCAACTTCCGCCCAAGCCTCAGAGCCCTCCCCACAGCCTGTTCCCCCTCACTCATGCTTCCTGAGCTGCCCCTTATATTGTGCAGGTTGTAGACTGTACCTCTCTAGGAGGGGTACTGCTCACCAGCTGCACCATACCCAGACCCAGTAGGTCTGCCCAACTTTTCCCCAGACCATCATTCCTCTATCTAGTAAATACCAAGACACTTCCACCATGCCATTTGGAGTCCTTGTTCTACTAAAAGAAAATGTCCCTAGATTCTGAACTTCCTTTGAATAGTGAACTGCACAAACCAGGGAGAGGAGAAGAATGGACAGGTATCCTCCCTTATCAAAGTTGTTTTGCTAGGTGGCCAGCCTAGCCTGGCAGCTGAAATGGGACTTGTTGCAAAGTTGGCAATTTCCCCTAGAGACAGAACACAAAGTCTTCTTGAATCATGACTATCCATGCCTTCTGAGACTGACTAAACTATACGTCCAGGAAGTCTTGAAATGCTGCATACACATTCAATTCCATTTAAAAGAAAATACAATAAAAGAGCTTTCTTATTTTCCAAATTTCTCTTTAAGCACACGGGAGAGTCATAGGTTGACTGAGAATGCCTTATCAATTTGGTCAGAGTTCCTAACCACTTCAGGGCATCGCCAGATGGAGTGTGAGCCTGTGTATCACGAGTCTTATGCACTTGGCTGGGTCGGGGAGAGGGTGAGATACAGGGTGGCATGGTTCCTGGACAGGAAGCTCTGTCAAATAAAATAGCTACAGCTGCACCAGCTGTGCTGCAATGGCCGGACACATCAGGTTTGATACATGCAACTCAGGAGTCACCACGACACAGAGTTGTGGGAGAACGTGAAAAGTGCTTCACCTAAGATGCTTCACGCAATTCAATGTAATTCACTTCAGCAAATGTCTACGATGTGCCAGGCACTGTGCTTGGTGCTTGAGTTGCAGCAATATACAGGGCTGCTGTCCTCACAGACCTTGATATTTGGCTGGAAGGACACATTAAAGAAATTTTTGCAAATGTTTTACAAAAGAGGAACTGCAGGGAGCTGTGTGACCAAATAGAAAGGAAATAACCTATTCTAGGTGAAATTCGCTAAGCAGCTGTTAGCCCAGAACAGAGAATAATTTACTCAAATAATTTTTAATTTCAAGTTCCAAATAAAAAACATTATGGATCACCCAGAAAACTCTGTCTCTTCAGAAGTCCAAAATGGATCTTACTGGGCTAAAATCTAAGTGTCAGGAGGGTTGTTCCTTCGGGAAACTCTAGAGGAGCATCCATTTCCTTCCCTTTTCCACTTACAGAGGCTCCCAGAATTCCATGGTTCACGGCCTCTTCCTCCATCTTCAAAGTGCATCACTCCCACCTCTGTTTCCGTTGTCACATCTCCTTCTCTGACTTTGCCTCTCTCTTCTACACTTAAGAATCTTGTGATTCCATTGGGCCCACCTGGATAATTCAGGAGAATCTGCTTATATTAAGGTCAGCTGATTAGCAACCTTAATTTCATCTGCCATCTTAATTCCCCCTTGCCATGCAACACAAATATTCACACATTTCAGGGATTTAGGGCATGGACATCTCTGAGGATGGGAGAGTGTTATTCTGCCTACCCTAATTGGTAAAGGGCAGGGATGCTGCTAAACATCCTACATACAGTGCCCACCCACAAATGTCACTAGTGCTGATGTTGAGAAACTCTGATCTAAGGTGACAGATGAGTTATGCTGAAAGGGTTCTGCCTAGGAAGGGGCAAAGGGAGCCCCTGGGGAGCTGGAAATCTTTTCTACCTTGATCTGGTCTCCGGGCACACAGACATATACATATGTAACATACATAAACATTCAAGATATGCCACACCATATGGAAAGGTTAAGATGCATATACTTTACTGAAAGTATGTTATACCTTCTTAAAAGACTACCAATTTTTAAAATAGCTGTTAAGCTTATGATTCTAAAATATGGAGGTAAATACTAGAAGAAACAGCTAGAAGAGTTGGAAGCAGCTGCCTCTGGAGAACAAACTGGGATATGAGGGGTAGGACTGGGGACAGCTAAAGTATATTACCTTGATAAAAATTAATAATTAAAAAATGACCAAAAAAAAGCTCTGTCTGTATTTAGCCTTGGAAACCTGGGAGCCTCACCCCCCAACACAGAGAAAACTTGGTGCCACTGAACTTGGTGCTGACCAATGGAACAAAGAAAACCTACAAGCGCCACCAGCGGCACAATCTGTCTTATTTAACACTTGCATGGTACTGCCGAACACTAAGAAATTTGCAAATATTAACTCAATTAATCCTCAAAACTATTATTATCCCCCATTACACAGCCTAAAAGTGTCAGAGCCAAGATTTAGGCAGTCACATATTTTATCTAAACTTTTGATAGGCCATAAACTTATGAATATTAAAACTATGAAATGCCCACTTTCTATGTTACTAATCTCAACAAAGCAATTAATTGAGCCAAACATCTTACATTTACGCATACTTACTCAAACATACACACACTCTCTCTCTCATGGAATCTCACATACCTCCCACAAATAACCATTAGATAAACAAGACCAGTTTCTTTGTTTCTATGTTTTTGTTTGTTAGTAAAGATAGTGACAGTGGTAACCACACTTATACATCTTTAGTGCTTGGTTACATTATGATGCAGTCTACCCATAAAGAGAGAGAAAGGATGACTGACTTCAGAACCCTATGCTGTGACTGAAGGCCAGATCTAGGTTTTGTGGGGCCTGAGTCTTATACAATTTGGGTGGTTTTCTTAAGGAAAAGAATACAAAATTATTAATTCTAAGTTATATACAATATTGAGGATCTATTTAGAAAAATATAAGAAATCCCAACAATTTACAAATTTCATAAAGCTGACAAAATCCCCTAAAAATAACATTTTTAAAAATTAACCACCTAAGGGGTGGTCTATAATTCTTGTTATCCTGCATTTTTTTGTATCTTCTTTGATCACTTCTTCAAATGAAATGACTTTATCTTTTCTATAAAAAGCAAAAATAATAATTCAGGTTTCCTTTGGCATGGCTGATTAAAACATCTCTTTATATCGAAAGTTTAGCAATTTCATTTAAGTTTTATAACTCACTGCTGAAAAAGACATAAATTTTTCATATTTTTTAATGTCAAATATTGGAAAACTTTTACCAAGTTTTTTTCATATATAAGCTGTAAGAGTTTAGAGTATTTCAAGTTTTCTTGTAAAAGTGACTTATCTTAAACACCTTTTGAAATGATGGCAGTTTATTGATGTTGTCCTCAATTGTAGTGATATAGTATGAGTTTTATAGTATCTTTGACAATGTTAGCATTTCCACATGAATAAAACATGCGACTTAACACAGATGTACGCACTGTGTGAATAGCTTGGTTCACGCACTATAAAAATAAAATATCCGAAAATTCTATTTCATGATATTCCTGAGATACACAGATAAAGAGATGAGAGAGTTTATAATTGTATATTGTATAATAATAATTGTATTGTAACTATTGTATATATTGTATATAACACACTATCTATTATATAACTGTATATGCTGCATAATCAAGGCAAGGGTTTCCATTTTGACTAGACATCAACAAGAACCAAATCTTCTGTTTACAATTGTACATATTTGATGAGTGAAGAATTCTGCACAGACTAGCATCTGGCTCTGTACATTTCAAACCATGTTTCTCTTCCTCTTTTGGTGCTAGGTACCTTAATCACAATGCCAGATAACTTGCACAGTGGGCAATAGAATTGTTTCTAGAAGCCTCTCACACTGGGAAGGCTAGCAATAACTTAACTATACCTAAAAGTGACTGTGACCCCCATAAATACATCCTACTATATCCAAACTAAATATATCCCCACATTAAATTCCTCATAACCTGTTCTCTAAAATACCTGCAACATCATCTCCAGACACAGACAGAAGTGAGACAGAGGGGAAATTGAAGAGGAAAAAGACAGTGGTCTTAAGCAATCATGGTTAAATACTTTATTTCTGCAAATATTGCAAAAGCATATGACCACGTTGCTAGGTATACTCCTGTAATAAAGAGACTGACTCCATTTTTGATGTTTGACCATTGACAGCATTTAAATCCCAATCCTCCTCCCTCCCTATCCTATATCTGGGCAACTAAGATAAGGAGGCCAATGCATATGCCACATCTTTTGGTGCCTGAGGGCAGTTCAAACTTCACAAACCCCAAGCCCACCATGAACTCTTCCCCAGATCCACCCCTAACCACCATAAAGGCCCAACTTATTCTGCTTGCCTCAAGTCACCTGGACCAGCTTGCACCTGCATTGATCTCCCCAGAAAGCCTCACTATGTGAGTAACAAACCTTTTCTATCCTCCTGGTGTGTGTGGTGTCATCAGTCTTGACATCCAAACTAGTTGGGTGGGTGGAAGGGTGAGTGGGGGTCATTCCCAAGAAGTGAGAAGAAATCTGTGCAAGTGACCAGCTCTGAAGTTTAACCTTTATTAGCTTCAGATTTTCTCTCTAAAACTTCCACTCTGATTTGAGCAAGGCTGATGTACAAAAATTCATATTTTCAAAAGCATATGAAATAAGCAGGTAGCTCTACACTTAAGAATTTCTATATCCCTCCATAAAAGTGTCATTATTTCCAAGAAATTAATCTACAGAAAATTCAACTCACACAAACTTTTCAAGAGCAAGACTTTGTTATAAAATGAGCTGCTCCTTAGAACAAACTTATTTCATGAGTCAGATATTCCTTCCACATGATGTAAACAATGAAAAGATCTGTTATAGTATTACTTATCAAAATATAAGATTGTCCATGTTAGATGCCAGTGAAAATTGCATAATACCAGAAATATCAATTATAGTGGGACCATTTTCCAGTACGTTAAACTTTGAGAATCCAGTTTGGTGGATTAATAGAGAAGACACTTGACACTTTGTAAACATGCATACCCACTGCAGTGGCCAGGACACCAGGATACCTGGGTTCCCAAGCAAAAGTGAACATCAAGGTCACAGGGAGTAGCCAGCTGCAGACACATTCTTCCCTGTCTGTGATACACCCCTCCAACACTACCCTGCTCTGGCCTATGACGTGGAATTTCTATTCCTCCTTTCTTTTATGAAATGGACATTTCGCACTTTCACATTCATTTGCAACTCTGACTCTGTTCCTTTGCATTTCTAACTTTTCCTGATCAACCTGATTCCCACCTTCTGGCTACTATTATGACACTTTGATGTCTGTGTGCAGGATCCTGGTCTCCACCTTTCTGACTCCAGTTTGCCACCTGATCCAATCCCAACTTTGATCTTTATCTCATGATTCAGGTTGTTGTTTTTTATTTTGTGCTATATCTGTTGACTGATTTCTTTATATGACTCACCATGCCAGGATGACTGTGGCCATCTTAACTCTTCTGTTATTATTTTTGACCATCACAGACTAAAACTGACAGAGAGAGAGGACCTACCTAGGCAATCCCTTTGTCTCTGTGTGCTCTAGTGAAGAGGAAATGTATTACCTTGTATAGATAGTGATGTAATCGCCCAATCCATAGAGACCACTGCTATCAGGCACTCTTCTAGGTTTTTCCCAAGCCCAGTCTTGGATTCCCAGAGGTCTAGAGACAAGGAACTAATCTCTATTATTCAGCTACCACAAACAACTCCTGAAAGGAAACACAGTGAAAGATGAAGCACTCATGTCCTTTTCCAAAATACTTGGTGATCAATCCAAAGTCAAGAAAAAAATGCAGTGAATACACCAACAGAGACAATATGTTGAAAGGCCAAGAAGCAGAGGACAATTTGAAAGGCATTCTGTCCTTCAGCTGGAAAACAAGCAAGATGCTGCCACAGAACACAGCACAGCCTTCAGCTCTCGTACTAACCAGGTGCTTCCGCTAAAAAACAGGAAACTACTTCAATTGAGCGACAAGACTTTGTGAGCCTTGAAGATCAGTGTGCAAAGGCCTGCCAATTCCAAACAAGAAAGAAACCACTAAAATAATTTCAAATGTCACGTTCCAAAGAATAAAGCAATCCAGAAAGAAAAACAAAATTGCCCAATTCATTCTTGGAACATGTCAATTCAGAGGTTCTCAACTCTCATGGACACGGGTGATGTCAACTGTCTGTGAGGTTAATTGAAAGAGAAGAAGAGAAGGAATTAAAATATCAAATGAGGCTTTTACTGCTAAGTACAAACTGTTTCTCTAACCTTCTTCTGATCAGCACTCTTAAGGATATCAACTTGAAGACAGAATCAACTTTATGGATTTTTTTACTCTCAGAAAATTCTATTGTTAACCCAACATAAAACTTCTCATCTCCCTACATCACCCAGCAATTAGATTATAAAAATCTCCTTTTTGTTTATGACAATTTTAACTAATATATAATGCATCTTAATTAAGAAGTACAAAAGATAATTCCAAACCAATTTGCTAACTTTGCAAAACTTCCATACCCACGTTTTGCTAAAATGGAGAGTTCTTTCAGAAGAAAAAGAGAGAGTTTCATGTAGACACTCTTCCTTAAATTGGGAAACAAGTCTAAGAGACAAGATACCAGTGCCAAAAACAAAACACACTAAAGAAAAACAAAGGTAAATATTGTTTAGTCCTAATTAAACAGAGTATAAATTCATACATAAGAGAGGACGAGATACTATAAAGGAACATCCTGAGATGGATGGCTTCATAAGGGCGTGGATCCAGGAAGCTTGACCTATACACTCTCACCACCACGGCCTAGGTTTGTTTCCTGGTCAGGGAACCACACCACCCATCAGTCAGTTGTCATATTGCGGTGGCTGCCTGTTGCTGTGATGCTGAAAGCTATGCTACCAGTATTTCAAATTCCAGCAGGGTCCCCATGGTGGACAGGTTTCAGTGGAACTCCCAGACTAAGACAGACTAGAAGTGGCCACCCACTTCAAGAAAAATTAACCATAAAAATCCTATGAATAGTAGCAGAGTATTGTCTAATACAGCACTGGAAGGTGAAAGGACGACACAAAAAAGATTGGGCACTGTTCCACTCTGCTATACACAGGGTCACTAGGAGTCAGAATCAACTCAGGGACACGAACAACAACATAATAGATGCTCAGTAAATGCTGAATGAATAAATGAACATGAAGGAAGGAAGAGAGGGAGAGAGGAAGAAAATTCCCTCTAGTTCTAAATTCCTATAAATTTATAATTTTCAGGCATGCTAGTGATGAGCTAAAATTTGTTAATGTTTCTATTATATCCTAAAGCACATTACTTTTATAACGGATTTTTTCTCAAGGACCCCAGGAAGTCTCAGTTCTAGTTATACTTGTGGTCCAAAAGAGTTAATGTAGTTACTGTAGTCAGAGAACACAACTCACACATTCAGAGAACCTGACTCACTGAGGTACAATAGGCAGTTCCTTGGGCAGAAACAGCTACACAAAGGACAGCTTTAAACTCCAATCGGGACAACTATCTGTTCTTTTCTTGAACAAAACTGTAACCTCGATGTGACATTCCCTTCCATCCCCACAATGAATAGAGAAGGCAAACTATAAATAAAAAACTCTTCTTCCTCCCACCCTTCTTCCTTATTTCCTTTATCTGCAGCTACCCCTGTGTTGTGAAGATATCCAAACAGGAAAGTTTACCACAATCCAGCAGACGAGAAGTTTAAAAGAAACTGTGAAGTATCCCATGTAAGTATTTAGAAATTCTCAACTCAATTATGTTGTGTTAGGTCCAGGCCCTGGCCTTGATTCTACCATTTTTCGCAGTTAAAGAAATATTCGTTCTGATTTTACCAGTTCCAGATATGCTTCAAGATAAAAATGCTGTTGTGTTATTTCCAATTTTCAAATATTTATCAGAAAATGTAGCAGAGAAAAGCATTTATTTAGGCCTCAAGGGGCAACTATTTCTTAAATAGCCATGGCTCATGTGAAAGACCATGTCTGACCTTCCTTCCAAACCATTTAATGCCAAATAATATGAATACAACTGAGAATATGTAAGGTATCTAAAACACCTACTAAGGGCCCAAGGAGTGGTTGACTATGTATATGACAAGATCAAGACTATTCTAGATAAAAGTGTCCTTATAACTTACTGGGAACACAGATCAGAAAGGGTAATTTGTAACATTCCTCCTGTCTGTAGCATTCAAAGAGTTTATGAAATGAAAAAATTTCAGTTCAATGGAAAATCTACTTTTACCATCTATTTTGACTATCAATTCTTGATAATTCACTTAGAAGTGATAGAGCGATTTAGAAAATTCAATATTCAAGGTTGAACACAGTCCATTCTGTAATGCAGTTTATTTGATATTTGAATGACAATAGTATCAGAATTTAAGGTAATTAAGGTTATATCTATTTTTCTTTCACGTGATTAGCATGGTTTTCTCATTTTGAATAATGAAGCAGATGTTTTCTAAAAATGATAAAGGACTAACTCTGAATCTAGGTTTGAATGTATTTTAATTATTACAATATTTCTTGGTATTTGTAACTTTCTCCAAAATGCTGTAAATTCAAATGCTCTTTTTATTCACTATATGTTTCCCTCTGCCACAACCCAATTAATAATATTTTACGAAAAAGTCATTCTGAATCCTTACTTTTATAAATAAAAATATTTCATTGTTAGATATATGCTACCTTTAAAGATTTCATGATATATATATAATTTAATATTGATAATCTATATTATTTATTATTAATTAATATTATTTGATATTAATAACATATTACTGCAGGATACCCTTCACCAACACTTTAACATCCTCTATTCATACTACCTCATCAACTGCCCCAAAGGCTATATCTGCTGCCCACATATCATGAAATGCCACCAACAAAAATTTATTTTCCACCATTGCCTCCCAATCCACGACAACTGCCTCCACTCCCTCTGCCACGATCACATTCACTTCCACTTCCACATCCAGTCCCAGTGGCTAAAAAGACACCAAGGAATTCTAACCCTCACTCTAGAACCAATGTTCAGCAAAATTCAAAACAACCCAGATCACCTTCAGCTCTAACTGGTAAGAGAAACAGCCTATGCCAAACTATGACACAAGAGCTTCAGAAAAGATCTAGACAATCAAAATTTCATAAAAATATGACCAAAGAGCACCAAACCAGGCCAATAAAAATTTCCATAGCAAAGCAAACTGACCATAAAAAATACTACTTTAATACAACTGAGTCAAAACAAGTAAGGTTCCCAAATGCAAAGGCAAAGATAAATGTACGGAAAAGCCCTAAACAACCAAAACAGTCACTGGGTAAACAGAGAACTAACTTAAATGGGAAGGGGCATCATAAACCAACCCAAACATTTATCGGTAAAAATTTCTGGCAGGCCCAAAGAGCCAGCAACCCCCAAATCCTAAGAACAAGATTTGAGCTCTACTACTGAAATCTATAAAACAAGCACTCCTAGAAATAACCAAGAAAAAATGTCAGACCCAGACTCACAATGGGAGACTTTAACACACAATTTTCAGGATTCAGCAAATCAGTATAAAAAGAATAAGTAAGGAAGTATAGAATTTAAATAACCAAATAAATGTGATAATATAGAGAGAGAGAATGTTGCAGCCAAAAAAGAGAGAAGGAACATTTTTTTCCAAATGTTACCATAATATTAACCATAAAATGTTTTCAAAAATTTGACTACATCAGGAAGAAAAACTGAAATGGAAAAAGACTAAAAAGCCCATATGCAGTTTTTGTAGAGCAAAGTGCAAGTTGTTGTTCTAACCTTCCTAGGATCCAAACACTTCCAGATATTAAGACGTGACAATACCAACTTTGTGGACTGTTAATCCTCAGACAGGCATTCACTAAAAAAGATCCCCGCAGAAACAACCTGCTGTCTCTCACAATAGGCAATTCAATAATAAGATTGCATTTTTATTACATATGCATTTGAGTTAATTAAATAATATCCATAATTAAAGATTACATTTACATTTGTGAAAATACAGATTTATAACCACTCGTTAACACAGAGGTTGGTATAAAGACCTAAAGAATTCCCAGATTCACAATGTAATAACTTCTAAAGTAAAGCTTCTATGTCCTCGGTTTTGGAAACTATGGAGCTCTCTTAAAAAGAAGAGTTTAAAATAGCATACGTAAACTCTGTTCTAATTTAGGATAAATGATAGAACGTGTGTGTGTGTATGCATATAGACACACACAAAGGATTAAGTTGTTCAGGACTCTCTAAAAAATGCAAAGGGAAAAAGAAAGAAAGATATCAACCAAGAAGAGTTGCAACGTCCAGGCACTCAATAACACAGCAGGATTTGAGAGTACTCATACTGAAAGACTGGGAGTCAAATATTACATGAGGAAGAAGGCAGCCAGGCACTGAGGGACAAGATTATTGTTGTATAAGATAGCAATAAATACTATTCAATTAATAAGTTATAAGAATATATATTTCAAAGATTTCTCTAAAGTTTTTTAAGTTCAATATAGGAAAATGTATTCTGACCAAAGTCCAAAGAACTTAAATTTTATCACTTTGTAAAATTTACAAAGTCTTTTGCAAGATAAACATAAAAGGAATCTATTCAGCAAGTTTATACTGCAGATCATTCAAAGGTTAACAAGACATACTGCCTCAACACAGTGGGAGAGCCAAGTGCATGCTTTAATTACTGTTAAAAGCAAATGGTTAAAATTGCAACAATAAGGGGACAAACAGAGCAATACGGGAGTACAGCAGATGGGGACAATCATTTTGACTGGGATCTTGGAAGACTAAAAAATTTTCAAACGTAATGCAGTGCTTGAGAGCATAGACTCAAGAGATAGACTGCCTGGGTTCAAATCCCAAACCCACAATTTATTAAATGTAGGACTTGATTAATTAACTCCAAGATAATTTCTAGTTCTTATTTTTGTTGTAAATGGTACCTGACTTTGTCTTATCTCTTCTAGTTCACTATTACTGATGTGGAGAAATTTTATTTATTTTTAAGTTGATTTTGCTTTCAGGAACCATACTGGATTCTATTATTTGTCCTAAGAGTTTGTTAATTTTCTTAGTCATTTTATGTAAATGACTTTGTATTTGCAAATAATGAGAATTTTAGTTTTTTCCTTCCAATTCTTAGAACTCTTCCACACTTTTTTATCTCAGAGCATTGGCCAAGTCTTCCCGTACTAAGATAAACAGCAGTGTTTAGTAGTCAACCTTGCTTTGATTATGAAGTTTGCTGTTGTTACAGTAGATCAACATTATCAAGTTAAATTATCTCCTACTCCTAATGTGCTAAAAGCTCTTAACCTATATATGTGTGTTGAATTTTATCAAATGATTTCTTTGTATCAATTGATTTATTCATGGTTTTCTTCCCTTATTCTATTAATGTGGTAAATTACATTGATACATTTTTCTGATAGTAAATCACCTTTGAATTTCTGTGATAAACACTATTTGATCATGAAACATTATTTTTAATTAATCAAATATACTGTTCAATTAGTTAATATTTTCTCTAGAATTTTCAAACATATATTTGTAAGTGAAATGAGCTGGTAATTTTATTGTCTTGGTATGTCTTTTTCTGGTTTTGGAAACAAGGTTATAAAAAACTTACAAAATGATTAGGGTAGCTTTGCTACGTTTTCTGAAATATCCAGTATAAATTAGGAATTGTCTGTTCCTTTTAAATTTGGTAGACTTCACCTATAAAATTGTCTGGGTTTGGGGTTTTTGAACTAAGAAAGTTCTTTCATCCTTTTTTATATTATAGTTAAGTTTTTCATATATTTGTATGTAAATTTAGGAATTATAAAATTTTGCACACATGTATCCATTTTGTCTAGTCTTTCAAATCTATTAACAAAACATTGTTCATAATATTCTCCCATTATAATAATTACTATTTCCCCTTTTTATTCATTATTATGTTTATTTGTATCATCTCTATTTTTTTAAAACCATTCTTACCAGAATTAATATCTTATTTAATATTTTCAAAGAACAAGTTTCTGGTATTGAAAAATATTTTTCTATTGCTGTTTTTGTTGTTGCTTTTTTCTTTATTTCTATTTTTATACTTCCTTCCTCCTTTTTTCTATGGATGTGTCTCACTGTTTTTTGCCAGGTTCTTAAAGAGGCTAAAAGTTTAGCTCATTTGTTTTCAACCTTTCTTTTTGTCTCATAAATATTTGAAAGCTAAAGATTATAGTTCCCTTTGTGTGCCATACTGACTTTTTATGTTTCACTGTCATTAAGCTGTAAATATTTTGTAATATCCTTTATTAATTCCTTCACAGCCTCAAATTTACTTAGTAATCTGCAATTTGGTTTCTATGCATAGTGATTTTTTAGCTATTCTTTTTTTACTGATTAGTAATAGATTCCTTTGTGGCCCAAAACTAGCTGATGCAGATACTTCTGTCCAGAGCACGTAACTCACACACAAGACAATATGCGTATTAAGTCACCACCTACTGTTTCCCAGGAAGAAATCGAGGTACAAAGGACAACTGTCAACTGAACAAATAACTAATCATTCTTTGAATAAAACCCTCAACCTAGACATGACCTTTTATTCAATTACAGTATTTCCTATTTCTAATAAGGCTATAAGGAATGTTCTCTCACTGATTCTTCTTTCACATCAGATTTTAAGCTGCTTCTTGATTGTCAAAATACCTGGACATAGTAGCTGACAAGAATTCTAGTGACAGGTAGTTTGACCAGATGTGGAGGAAGGATCCCTTCAAGGGTAGGTACTTGAGAATTCAGGAGTTAAGACTTTTGAATAGAGACTCAAGATTACATTCTTAATCATTGCATTTCTAGTGATAATGTGAAAATTCACTGATCAGAACATCATTTCTAAATGCTCTTTTGGATAAAAATTTGGTGAGTGATGTTATTTTATTTTTCTTATCTTCAAAATACTTTTTAACAGTATGACAGGAAAAAAATTCATGAGATTACATGGGGCTAATATTAGTGAAATCCACATCTTTTTTTCTTTACCCTTTCTTGATTTCTCTTCATAACCTTCTAGTGGCAAATAATTTTAAAATTAGTGACTAACTAGTGACTTTTAACATTTACTGTCTAACTAGACATTATTTCTAATATAATTCATTGTTTGGGGGGTTGATTATTACTTTTCAGAAAATAATGGTTATATCTAGGTTGTCTATATTTGGCTAAGAATAACTCCAAATGAGAAGGAGAAAAAAGACCAGTAAAATTCTTGATTTCTCAGGGGCAATAAAAACGTCTCACCCTACATAAAGTCTTATAAACAATGAAACCAGGAACATATGAGAAAAAAATTTTAATAGACTTTCTTCTGTGGATTGTGAAAAGTTTTAAACAAAAACCTATTTTCCTGAGTTACCATTCTATCTGAACTAAGCCACGGAATTTAGAGTTGGATAGCCCTGGATTCAAATATTTATTCTTTCACTTCATAGATTTGTGGCTTTGGATAAGACTATTAAAGCTTTCCTCTCTGTATTGTAAAGATAAAAATACCAGCCTCCATTTATAACTCACCATGATTAAGTGAAGTTATGTATAGAGAGTACCGACTGGTAGGAGAATAGGAGTCTGTTAAGTGGTAACTCTTTCTGCGAAACAACTAGAGCAGTTATAGCTGCTTTTATCCTCAATAGAGAGGTGAGATCTTGTCTCCTAAGTCCTTTCCAATGATATCAATGTATGTTTCTAAGATTCTTAATTCAATGGGAAATCTTTTAATTATGCCAACTTTTAAAAATAATCCACATTAAAGATAGAGATATTTAGACCAGCCAAGCCTCAGAAAATACACACAACCTTTTAACATTTCATTCTTAACTACAGTATATAACTGTATTTAAATATGATGGTAGATCCTTGTTAAAGCTAATGTGATTTAACTATAAATTTCTTTTCCACTAATACAGCATATTTTAGAAATTTTTAATTCAAATGGCCAATTTACCAGAAATTTAGTAGTATTACTTCTACTATAAAAATATACACACTGTCATAATCATATTTCCTGGCATTAAAAGAATTCAAATATTCTTTTATATTTCATATATTTCAATGACAAGTGCATTCTTTTTCTACAATTCCAATAACCATGTCTCACAGGAATTACTTTTTTAAACTGTTCTTTCATAACTATAATTATTCTGGGACAAATAGGATCTTTTATGACAACTAACATAGACATCCCTTGTGCTTGTTTTCAAATAGCTGAAAGCAATGAGAGCCCCTTGCCTGATCCTGAGAGCCTACTGGCTCTTATGACCCGCTTCTCGGTAAGTACTCACAAGTTCAATTACTTTGCCTTTATATTTAACTGTAAATTAAAAATAATTATTTTGGAGATATATATATTCAACATATATATGTATTTATATGTATGTGTAGGTATATATAAATATTTGCATACATATATATGTACAAATATCATATACATATTCAACATGTATATATATATTCATGTATATATGTGCCCTTTTGCAATTGAACAAGAGGAAAACCACAATATCTGTAAATTCAGCTTTCATATTCTTAGACACAATATTTAGGGGTCAAATTTTCTTAACTCTATATTTCACAGTTTTCTATTAGCACCGTATCTATGTTTGCATGTAAGGTGTTTTAAATATCTAAAAAGGTCATAAAAATAAAATATAATTTCATGTGAATATTTATCTCTATTCCATATAATCTAGTGTTCATTAGTACCAAGGCCTTAGGATGGAAAAGTAAAGATATAATTTATGTAGTTACTTTTAAATATTTATCATTATCCTCCCTAAATCCTAGAAAGATTCATTGAAAATGAGATTTTGAGATCTTTAATAGGTGTCTACATGGCAATACATAAAGAGCTAGCTTTGCAGACTATTAATAATCAACAAAGAAAGAACATGACTAATAAAGCTTATCCACACCTGGTTATTTTTTAAAATCATGTGGAATGTAGAAGACCATTGTCTCTCCCGTCTGTAGGCCACTCAAGCTCTAAGTTATAGCTCAATATACGGAAAGCTCACTACTTCACATGTAACAAGGAACCTCTGGTCAACATCATCTCCAGCCAAAGGCCAGATGATGTGATATAATAATGTGCGTTTACATTTTATTTCTCTTCTTTATTTCTGTTAAACACAAAAATCTCAACTATCACAAAAGAAAGCCCAAATTCTTAAACACTCTTAGTATGTGCTTATCTTTTTGTTAACACCTCGAAAATATTAGCACTGAAACAGAAAAGTTAGAACTTTAGGAAAAAATTTTTTAAGATCAAAATGATACTCTAAAAGTCTATATAAGAAATCTAAATGATTTTTTCCAATGAAAATTAGTGAAGTAGCTCAAGGTTATATTAAACTGACACTATTTATTCACACATTCAATATAACATTTGTCAAAGTCATGCTATGTGCCAGGAACTGTTCAAAGAAGTGGAGATACCATGTAGAACGAGAAAGATAAAATCACTGCCCTCATAGAGCCTACTTTCTTGGGAGTGGAGACAAATCATAAGGAAGAAAACAAAAGAAAGACATCATTTTAGATAGTGATAAAAAAAAAAACAGGAACTAAAGTAGGCCGAAATGATAAAGAGTAAAGATACTAGTTTAGATTGGGTGTTTCAAGGGGCTGTTCTGAAGAGGTGTCCTTTAAGCTAAATAATGACAAAAAAACCCATCCAAGTGATGATATTGGAGCAGGGAATTCTTGACAAAGGTACACCAAGGAGGAAACAAGTTTGACTTGTTCAAGGAACAGAAGAAAGGCTGGTGTCTGGAAGCTAGTGATTGTGAGGGAGAGTGAGGTGAGGACCAGCTCATGTAGTCCCTTCTAAGTGGCAATAAGAAGCTGGATTTCATTCTGAGGTCAATGGGAACCCAATGCAAAGTTTAAGTGGGGGATTTTATGGCTGACTTTTTTTTTTTTAAACATTCTGTCTCCTTTGTGGAGCATAGATGATAGGAGGCCAAAATGGCAATGTGAGATTATGTATGAATGGAGGTAGTATCATACTTGGTAGAACTGAACATCATATTTCTAAACAAAGGGACACAAAAATTAATACGTTTATAAATTTATTTATAATAATATATTTATATTTAAGTATAATATTATGGTTCTATTCAAACTTTCATCAATAATCACCATGATTCTATTGCACAATACTTTCCTGCCTTCATTTCACTAATTCTATATTTATTATTTCAATCAAGTAAGATTGTGCATGTAAACAGAAGTGAAACTAGAAAGCACTATACAAATGAAATGATTTTAATTAATCATCCTTACTAATTGATAATCACTACAATTTAGTGAAAGATTAACATATCTCAACATCTTTAAACATTTTAGCAATGTAGTAAAAATTTCACCTTTTTAGAAATTTTTGTAAAGATTTAATGCCATATTTAAAATAGTTTTACACCTTTGCAGAACAACAATAAGAAGAAATTCTATTTTGATAAATCTATTTTGATTTTCTAATTTGATTTCTATTTTGATTACCTTTACTTTCAACATATCATCAACATTTATTCATTTGCTACTCCTCACATATATAAACAGAGGTCACCCAATTCAGTGCCCCAGCATGACCGCTCCTTGGTCCAGGGTGAAAATCCACAGTCCCACAGCAGTCACAGGGAAAGCCTCTTCTCAGTGTTAGTGGAGAGGCCCCGCCCAGCCATCTCAAGGCTGGGAGGCCCTGGGGCAAAAGTGGCTCAGGCCAGCTGAGCATCGCGCCAGCCACATTTAGCACTCACAGCCCTGCTGTGGCCCTGAGGGGGCAGGGAAGATCCAGAGGGACTGCATGAGTGGGCGGTGACAATTTGGAGCCCCAGTGTGACTGCTCCTTGGTCCAGGGGGAAAATTCACCACCCCACAGCAGCCACAGGGAAAGCCTCTACTCTACTCAGCCTTAACAGAGAGGTCCCACCCAGCAAACACAAAGGCTGGGAGGCCCTGGGGCGGAAGTGTCATGGCTAGGTGAGCTAACCCCAGGCTGCATTAGATACCCATAGCTCTGCTGTGGCCCAGAGTGGACAAGTGATATCCTGCAGGACCTAATGGTGGCAGAGCTGTGAGTCTAGGTGAGCCTGCTCCCAGCTGCTGTGAAAGCCCATAACACAGCTGCATGCCCTCAGGAGGGAGTGTGTCTAAGCAGTCTGCAAGAGTAAGCACCAGCAAGTTGAGGCCCCCTTGCAATTGTTCCCACAGCTGATGGGAGACCCCCCAGGGCCACTGTGATAACAAGGAGGGGCCCAGGCTTGGTCAGGAAGAGCTGACAGCAGTCCCGGTTGGTGTAGATTTCACAGCTGTTGCCCCCTCCCCCACCAGTAGAAGCAAGTGGAAGCAGTAACCAAACTCTGTCTCTATGTGGAGGCACATATACATGCCATTAAGCAGTATGAAAAAATATATTAAATCTCCAGAACAGAAAGAAAATGACAAGTACCCAGGAAACAATCCCGAAGACACTGAAATCTATAACCTAAATGATAATGAATTTAAAATAGCTATCATTAAAAAACTCAACGAGTTAAAAGAGAATACAGATAGACAACTCAACAAGTTCAGGAACTACATCACAAAAGAGCTTGATACTATAATGAAGAACTAATCAGAAATGTTGGAGATGAAGAACACAATGGAAGAGATTAAGAAAAACATGGACTCTCTGAATAGTAGGGTCAATAATATGGAAGATGGAATCAGCAATTTGGAGGATAGGAATATAGAAATGCCTCAGACAGAGGAGGAGAGAGAACTAAGACTAAAACGAAATGAAGAAACTCTCTGAGAAATATCCAACTCAATTAGGAAATGCAACATAAGGATTATAGTATCCCAGAAGGAGAAGAGAAGGAGAAGGGGGCAGAAAGCTTGTTCAAAGAAATAATAGCTGAGAACTTCCCAAACCTGGGGAGAGAGATGGAACTCCATGTCACAGAAGCTAATAGATCTCCAAACTTTATTAATGTAAAAAGACCAACCCCAAGGCATATAGTAGTGAAGCTTGCAAAAGTCAATGACAAAGAGAGAATATTAAGGGCAGCAAGGCAGAATAAAATAACCCACAAAGGAGCCCCCATCAGGCTGTCAGCAGATTTCTCAGCAGACACTTTACAGGCTAGGAGAGAGTGGAATGATATATTCAAAACTCTGAAGGACAAAAACTTACAGCCAAGAATACTCTATCCAGTGAAAATATCCTTCAAATGTAATGGAGAAATAAAAACCTTCCCAGATAAACAAAAGTTAAGGGAGTTCATTGCCACAAGACCACCCCTGCACGATTGCTCAGGAAGACCCTCATACCTGAAAATAAAAAGGAAAGGGGTTACAAAACCCAGAGCAAGGAAGATGAGTAGAAAGACAAAATCAGAAAATTGCAGCTCTCCAACAGAACAGGTTAGCAAATGCTAAGTATAACATTAAACATAAAAGGAAGGGAAACACCAAGAATAAATATAATCTTGTCACTTTAACCACAAACTCACAACACAAGAAGGAAGGAAAAAAAAAGATCTGTCAATAACAACATAGAAGAGGAAGAGGAAAGGGAAGGAATGGCTTAATCTAAGGAAATAAGAGGCTATGAGAAAATGGACTATCTCATCTGTGAGATGTTTTATACAAACCACATGGTAACCACTAAACAAATAACAAAAATAGAGACATAAATTACAAATAAGAAGAAAGCCAATATAGAAAACTACCTACCTGAATTGGTACTCCAAAAATCATCAGATGAGAAACAAAGGAAATAAAGGAGAACTGGAAAACAAGTGATAAAATGGCAGCATTAGGCCCCCCATTTCAATAATCACTCTAAATGTAAATGGATTGCACTCGCAAATCAAAAGACACAGAGCGGCAGGATGGATTAAAGAAGAAGGCCCAACAATATGCTGCCTCTGGGAAACACACCTCAGCCCCAAAGACAAAGACTCAGAATGTGGGGATGGAAAATGATACTCCAAGCTAATAATGAACATAAGAAAGCAGGTGTCACCATACTTACATCATACAAAGTAGACTTCAAAGTAAAACAGGTAAAGAGAGACAAAGAGGGGCAGGTTATAATGACAAAAATGACACTCCACCAAGAAGACATAACACTTGTAAATATATATGCACCCCAAATAGGAGCGCCAAAGTACATAAAGCAACTATTAACAAAACCAAAAGGCAATATCAACAACAATACAATAATAGTAGCGGACCTCAACACCCCACTAACACCAATGGATAGATCATCCAGACAGACAGTCAACAAGGAAATTGTAGAATTAAATGAAATACTAGACCAGATGGACTTAATAGATATATATAGAACACTTCATCCAAAAACAGCAGGTTACACATTCTTCTCAAGTACTTATTCAACATTTTCAAGGATAGACCATATGCTGGGAAACAAAGCAAGCCTCAACAAACTCAAGAGGATTTAAATAATATCAAGCATCTTTTCTGACCATAATGCTATGAAACTAGAAATCAATGACAAGAATAAAGCTGGGGAAGGGGCAAATATGTGGAGATTAAACAATATGCTACTGAACAACCAGTAGATCATTAAAGAAGTTAAAGGAGAAATCAAATATTATCTGGAGACAAATGAAAATGAAAACATGCCATATCAACTCATTTGGGATGTAGCAAAAGTGGTCCTAAGAGGGAAGTTCATTGCAATACAGGCTCACCTCAATAAACAAGAAAAATCTCAGTTAAGCAATCTTCAACTACACGTAACAGAATTAGAAAAGAAGAACAAACACAGCCCAAAGTCAGTAGAAGGAAGGAAATAATAAAAATTAGAGCAGAAATAAATGAAATTGAAACAAAAAAGACAGTAGAAAGGATCAATGAAACAAAGAGTTGGTTCTTTGAGAAAATAAACAAAATTGACAAACCCTTAGCCAGGTTCACTAATAAAAAGAGAGAGAAGACTCAAATAAATACAATTAGAAATGAAAGAGGAGAAATCACAAGGGATACCACAGAAATACAAAAGATTATAAGAGAATACTATGAAAAACTATATGCCAACAAATTGGACAACCTAGAATAAATGGATAAATTCTTACACTCTTACAACCTCCCAAAATTGAATCAGGAAGAAACAGAGAATCTGAACAGACCAATCACAAGTAACGAAATTGAAACAATAATCAAAAACCTCCCCAACAATCAAAGTCCAGGACCAGATGACTTCTCTGGAGAATTCTACCAAACATTTAAAGAAGATTGAATAACTATCCTTCTCAAACTATTCCAGAAAATTGAGGAAGATGGAGTACTTCCTAACACATTCTATGAAGCCAACATCACCCTGATCCCAAAACCAGACAAGTACAACACAAAGAAGGAAAACTACAGGCCAATATCACTGATGAACATAGATGTAAAACTCCTCAACAAAATTCTGGCAAACCGAATACAGTAATACATTAAAAAGATCATACACCATGATCAAGTGGGATTTACACCAGGGACACAGGGATGGTTCAACATCCGCAAACCAATCAACATGATACACCACATTAACAAAATGAGAAACAAAAACCACATGATCATTTCAATAGATGCAAAGAAAGCATTCAACAAGATCCAACATCCATTTGTGATAAAAACTCTCAATAAAATGGGTATAGAAGGAAAGTATCTCAACATAATAAAGGCCATATATGACAAACCCACAGCCAACATCATACTCAATGGGCAAAAACTGAAAGCCATCTCTCTGAGAACAGGAACAAGAGAAAAGTGTCCAGTCTCACCACTCTTATTCAACATAGTACTGAAGGTTTGGGGCAGAGCAATTAGGCCTGAAAAAGGAATCCAAATAGGCAATAAAGAAGTGAAACTCTTGCTGTTTGCAGATGAGATGACCTTATGTATAGAAAACCCCAATGAATGCATTGGAAAATATTAGAAATAATCAACAACTACAGCAAAGTTACAGGATATAAAATCAACTTACATAAATCAGTAGCATTTCTATACTCTAACAATGAACTAACAGCAAAAGAACTCAAGAACACAATCCCATTCACAACTGCAACAAAAAGAATAAATACCTTGGGGTAAATTTGACCAAGGAGGTGAAAGACCTATACAATGAAAACCACAAGACTTTCCTGAAAGAACTTGATGACGACATAAAGAGATGGAAAGACCTTCCATGTACACGGATTGGAAAAATAAACATAGTTAAAATGTCCATACTACCTAAAGCAATCTACAGATTCAACACAATCCCAATCAGAATCCCAATGACATTCTTTACAGAAATAGAACAAAGAATCCTAAAATTCCTATGGGGCAAGACCCCAAAATTGCTAAAGCAACCCTGAGAAAAAAGAACAAAGCTGGAGGCATCACAATCCCTAACTTCAAAACATACTACAAAGCTACAGTAATCAAAACAGCATGGTACTGGTACAAAAACAGAGGCACAGATCAATGGAACAGAATTGAAAGCCCAGAAATAAAACCACACATCTATGGACAGCTAATCTTCGACAAAGGAGCTGAGGGCATACAATGGAGAAAAGAAAGTCTCTTCAACAAATGGTGCTGGGAAAACTGGATAGCCACATGTAAAAGAATGAAAATTGGCCATTATTTTTCACCATTCACAAAAATAAACTCAAAATGGATCAAAGACCTACAGGTAAGACCTGAAACCATAAGGCTTCTAAAAGAAAATATAGGCAGTACACTCTTTGACATCAGTTTCAATGGGATCTTTTCAGACACCATGTCTTCTTAGACAAGGGAAACAATAGAAAGAATAAACAAATGGGAATTCATCAGACTAAAAAGCTTCTTCAAGGCAAGGGAAAACAGGATTGAAACAAAAAAACAACCCACTAATTGGGAAAAAATATTTGCAAGTCATATATCCGATAAAGGGTTAATCTCCGTAATATATAAAGAACTCACACAACTCAACAACAAAAAATCAAGCAACCTGATCAAAAAATGGGCAGGGGACATGAACAAACATTTCTCCAAAGAAGATATATGGATGGCTGATAGGCACATGAGAAGATGCTCATCATCACTGATCATCGGGCAAATGCAAATTAAAACTACACTAAGATATCACCTTACACCTGTTAGAATGGCAAAAATAACCAAAACAAAAAGTAACAAATGTTGGAGAGGTTGTGGAGAAAAAGGAACCCTTATACACTGCTGGTGGGAATGCAAACTAGTGCAGCCACTATGGAAAACAGTATGGAGATGTCTCAAAAAATTAAAAATGGAAATACCATTTGACCCAGCCATCCCACCACTGGGTATCTATCCAAAGAACTTGAACTCAGCAATTCCAAAAGTCCCATGCACTCCTATGTTCATTGCAGCATTATTTACAATAGCCAAGATGTGGAAGCAACCTAAGTGTCCATCAACTGATGATTAGATAAAGAAGATATGGTATATAGATATACAATGGAATACTACTCATCCATAAAAAAGAATAAAATCATCGCATTCACAACAATATGGATGGATCTTGATGGTATTATGTTATGTGAAATAAGCCAGATAGAGTAAGACAATCTCTGTATGACGACATTCATATGTGGAAGTTAAACATGTAGACAAAGAGAATAGATTAGTGGTTACCAAGGGAAAGGGGGGGTGGGGGATGGGCACAAAGGGTGAAGTGGTGCACCTACAACACGACTGACAAAGAATAATGTACAATTGGAATTTCACAAGGTTGTAAACTAACATAATCTCAATAAAAAGTTAAAAAACGGGGGGAACAAAAAAAAGAGGTCACCATATATGTCATTTCAAACATGAAAGATTTGAAGTATGTACAAATATAGAAAAACATGTTAGTCATTTAAAATAATATTCAATATGGGTTGATATTATTTCCTCCAGTTTTTCTGATGCATGTTCCACAGACTATTATATCTGAAGTACATAATAGCTTCTATTTTTTTTTTTTTTTTTGATCAGGAAGATTAGCCCTGAGCTAACATCCACCCAGCCACAAATCCTCCTTTTTTTGCTGAGGAAGATTGGTCCTGAGCCAACATCTATGCCCATCTTCCTCTATGTTATATGTGGGATGCCTGCCACAGCATGGCTTGGACAAGGAGTGCGTAGGTCCACGCCCAGGCTCTGAGCCTACAAACCCTGGGCTGCCAAAGTGGAGAACGCAAACTTTGCCACCAGGCCGGCCCCATGATAACTGCTAATTTTTAAAAGTTACTAGAGTCAAATAACTTTAGAAATGGTAAATTAGAAAGAGTTAAATGGATATTTTTCATTTGGGTTTTTGTCTAAGATGTAGGTCTTCTCAGCATCTTTAAATGCCACATGAAGTTCTCTCTCCAATGGAGGAATATAGTATAATATTTCCATTATTGATACTAGACTATAAACCCCATGAGCATATGCGCCACATTCATCTTGTACATCTTTGAATCCTCAGCATCTAACACTGTGCCTGGGACATAGTCAGTATCAATACATATATGATGTTAATTCTTCCAATCTATAAGCACGGAATATCTTTCCATGCCTTTTCATCTTCTTCAATTTCTCTCAATAATGTTTTATACTTTTCAGGGTACAGATCTTTCACCTCTCTGCTTAAATTCATTCCTATGTATTTTATTCTTTTTGTTGCAATTATAAATGAGATTCTATTCTAAATTCGTCTTTCTGCTATTTCATTGTTAGTGTATAGAAATGCAACTGATTCTTGTATGTTGATTTCTGCGCCCTGCAACTTTAACATATTCATTTATTATTTCTAATAGTTTTTTTGTGGATTCCTTAGAGTTTTCTATATACAAAATCACATAATCTGCAAATAGTGGCAGTTACTTCTTCCTTTCCAATTTAGATCCCTTTTATTTCTTCTTCTTACCTGATTGCTCTGACCAGGACTTCCAGTACAATGTTAAAAAAGAGTGGTGAGACTGTGCATCCTTGTCTTGTTCCTGTTCTTAAAAGGATAGCCTTCAGTTTTTTCACTATTGAGCATGACGTTAGCTGTGGGTTTGTCATATGTGGGATTTAGTATGTTGAGGTACTTTCCTTCTATATCCATTTTATTGAGTTTTTATCATAAACGGCTGCTGTATCTTGTCAAATGCTTTCTCTGCATCTATTGAGATGATTGTGTGATTTTTATTCTTCATTTTCTTAATGCGCAATATCCCATTGATTGATTTGCCGATGTTGAACCATCCCTGCATTCCTGGAATAAATCCCACTTGGTCGTGGTGTATGATTTTTTCTTCAATTATTTTATTGAAATCATAAAGTTTTATAACATTGTATAATTTGAGGTATACATTATTATTTACCAATTCCTATATAGACTGCATCATGCTCCCCACCAGTAGTCTAATTTTTATCCATCACCATACGTATGTGCCCCTTTTCCCCTTTTGCACACCCCAAAGCCCCCTTCCCCTCTGGTAACCACTAATCTGTTCTCTTTATTCATGTGTTTGTTTATCTACCACATATGAGTGAAATCATGCAGTATTTGTCATTCTCTGTCTGGCTTATTTCACTTAACATCATACCCTCAAGGTCAATCCATGTTGTTGCAAATGGGATCATTTTGTCTTTTTTATGTCCGAGTAGTATTCCATTGTATATCTATATATGTACACCACATCTTCTTTATCCAATCACCCATAGCCGGGCACTTGGGTTGCTTCCACATCTCGGCTATTGTGAATTATCCTGCAACGAACTTAGGGGTACATAAATCTATTTGGATTGTTGATTTCAAGATCTTTGGATAAATACCCAATAGTGGGATAGCTGGATCATATAGCATTTCTATTTTTAATTTTTTGAGAAATCTCCATACTGTTTTCTATAGTGGCTGCACCAGTTTGCATTCCCACCAGCAGTGTATGAGGATTCCCTTTTCTCCACATCCTCTCCAACATTTATTATTTTTTGTCTAGGTAATTATAGACATTCTGACAGGTGTAAGCTGATATCACACTGTAGTTTTGATTTTCATTTCCCTAAGAATTAGTGATGTTGAACATCTTTTCAGATGTCTGTTGGCAATCTGTAAATTTTCTTTGGAGAAATGTCTATTCATATCCACTGCCCATTTTTTGATCAGCTTGTTTGTTTTTTATTATTGAGTTGTACGAGTTCTTTATATATTTTGGAAATTAACCCCTATAAGATAAATGATTTGCAAAAATTTTCTGCCCATTGGTGGGCTGTCTTCTTGTTTTGTTCATGGTCTCCTTTGCCTTACAGAAGCTTTCTAGTCTGATGTAGTCTCATTTCTTAATTTTTTCTTTTATTTCTCTTGCCTGAGTAGACATGGTGTTTGAAAAGATGTTGCTATGACCAGCGTCAAAGAATGTACTGCCTATATTGTCTTCTAGGAGTTTTATGGTTTCACGTCTTACATTCAAGTCTTTAATCCATTTTGAGTTAACTTTTGTATATGGTATAAGATAATGGTCTACTTTCATTCTTTTGCATCTGGCTGTCCAGTTTTCGCAACACCATTTATTGAAGAGACTTTCCTTTCTCTATTGTATGTTCTTGACTCCCTTAACGAAAATTAGCTGTCCATAGATGTGTGGATTTATTTCTGGACTTTCAATTCTGTTCCATTGATCTGTGTGTCTGTTTTTGCACCAGTACCATGCTGTTTTGATTACCATAGTTTTGCAGTATATTTTGAAATCGTGGATTGTGATGCCTCCAGCTTTGTTCTTTTTTCTCAGCATTGCTTTGGCTATTTGAGATCTTTTGTTGTTCCATATAAATTTTATGATTCTTTGTGATATTTCCATGAAGAATGTCATTGGGATTATGATTGGAATTGCACTAAATCTGTAGATTTCTTTAGCTAATATGGACATTTTGACTATGTTTATTCTTCCAGTCCATGAACATGGATGCCTTTCCATTTCCTTATATCTTCTTCAATTTCTTTTAATAATGCCTTATAATTTTCAGTGTATCAGTCTTTCACCTCTTCGGTTAAATTTATTCCTAGATATTTTATTCTGGTCTCTCTTTTTTTTTTTTTTTTTTTGGTTAGGAAGATTCACCCTGAGCTAACATCTGTTGCCAATCTTGCTCTTTATTTTTGTTCAAGGAAGATTAACCCTGAGCCAACATCTGTGTCAGTCTCCCTCTAGTTTGTATGTGGGATGCCTCCACAGCATGGCTGAGTAGGTCCATGCCTGGGATCTGAATCTGTGAACCCAGGACACCAAAGCAGAGTGCATGGACCTTTAACCACTTGGCCATGGGGCTGGCTCCGTATATATTATTCTTTTTGTTGCAATTGTAAATAGGATTGTAGTCTCGAGTTCTCTTTCTGCTGGTCTGTTATTAGTGTATAGAAATACAACTGATTTTTCCAAGTTAATTTTGTACCCTGAAATTTTGCTGTAGTTGTTTATTTCTAATAACTTCCTGATGGATTCCTTAGGGTTTCCTATATATAGAATCATGTCATCAGCAAACAGAGTTTCATTTCTCCCTTTCCAATTTGGATTCCTTTTATTTCTTTTTCTTGCCTAATTGCTCTGGCCAAAACCTATAGCACTATGTTGAATAGGAGTGGTGAGAGTGGGCACCCTTGTCTTGTTCCTGTTCTCAGAGGGAGAACTTTTAGTTTTTCCCTGTTAAGCATGATGTAGCCTTTCAGTTTGTTACATGTGGCCTTTATTATGTTGAAGTACTTTCCTTCTATACCCATTTTACTGATAGCTTTTATCATAAATGTATGTCAGATCTCATCAAATGCTCTCTCTGCATCTACCAAGACGATCATGTGATTTTCATTTCTCATTTTCTTAATGTGGTGCATCACATTAATTTGCAGATGTTGAACCATCCCTACATCCCTGGTATAAATCCCACTTGATCATGCTGTATGATCCTTTTAACGTATTGCTGTATTCAGTCTGCCAATATTTTGTTGAGGATTTTTGCATTTATGTTCATCAGCAACACTGGCCTATAATTTTCCTTCTTTGTGCTGTCCTTGCCTGGTTTTGGTACCAGGGTAATGTTGGCCTCATAGAATGAGTTAGGAAGCGTTCTGTCTTCTTCAATTTTTTGAGACAGACAGGTAAATCTTCTTTGAATGTTTGGTAGAATTGTCCAGAGAAGCCGTCTGCTCCTGGACTTTCATTATTTGGGAGGTTTTTTATTGTTTTGATCTCTTTACTTGTAATTGGTCTATTCAGATTCTCTATTTCTTCTTGATTCAGTTTTGGGAGGTTGTATGAGTGTAAGAATTTATCCATTTCTTCTAGGTTGTCCAATTTGTTGGCATATAGTTTTTCATAGCATTCTCTTATAATCCTTTCTATTTCTGTGGTATCTATTGTAATTCCTCTTCTTTCACTTCTAATGTTATTTATTTGAGCCTTCTCTCTCTCTCTCTATTTTTTTTTTAGTGAGTCTGGCCAAGAGTTTGTCAATTTTGTTTATCTTCTCAAAGAACCAGCTATTAGTTTCATTGATTGTTTCTACCATTTTTTTAGGCTCTATTTCATTTATTCCTGGTCTAATTTGTATTATTTCCCTCCTTCTGCTGCCTCTGGGCTTTGTTAGTTCTTTTTTTCTAGTTCTTTAAGGCGTAGTTTATGATTACTTACTTGAGATTTTCTTGTTTGTTGAGGTTGGGCCTGTCTAGCTATGAATTTCTCTCTTCTAACAACTTACGCTGCACCCCACAAGAGTTGGTATGTTGTATTTTCATTTTCATTTGTCTCCAGGTATTTTTTAACTTCTCCTTTGATTTCTTCATTGATCCAATAGTTGTTCCACAGAATCTTGTTTAGTCGCCACATGTCTGTGACTTTCCCAGCTTCTTTCTTGTATTTGATTTCTAGTTTCATAGCATTGTGGTCAGAAAAGACGTTTGATATGATTTCTTCTTAAATACATTGAGGCTTACCTTGTTGCCCAACATATAGTCTATCTTTGAGAATGCTCCATGTGCACTTGAGAAGAATGCGCATTCTGCTGTTTTTGATGGAATGCTCTCTATATATCTAAAAGTCCATCTGATCAAGTGTTTCATTTAAACCCACTATTTCTCCCTTTACATCTGTTAATAGTTGCTTTATACATTTTGGTGCTCCTGTGTTAGATGCATATATATATTTTAAAGTGTTATGTCCTCTTAGTAGGACATATATTTTTATTATTATATATTTTTTATCATTATACACTGCTTGTCTTTGTCATTCATTGTCTTTTTTATCTTGAAGTCTGCTTTGTCTGATATAAGTATGGCAATGCCTGCTTTCTTTTGTCTGCCACTTGCCTGGAGTATCATCTTCCATCCCCTCACTCTGAGCCTATGTTTGTCTTTAGAGCTGAGATGTGCTTCCTGGAGGCAGCATATTGTTGGGTCTTGTTTTCTAATCCATCCAGGTACTCTCTGTCTTTTGAATAGAGAATTCAATCCATTTACATTTAAAGTGATTATTGATATAAGAGGGCTTAATATTGCCATTTTATTTCTTGTTTTCCAGTTGTTTTATATTTCCATTCTTTCTCTTCCTTTGCATTTCTTACTGCCATTTCATTTTGGTGGATTTCTGAGGTTTTCTCAGTTTTCTATTTTTTATGTATAAAGGTTCTGCTCTGATTTTTTATTTAGTGGTTACCGTGAGATTTGTACAAATGATCTTGTAGATGAGATAGTCCATTTTATGATAGTCTTTTATGTCCATTAGCCTAAGCAGGTTCCAGTGATTTCCTCTTCCCCTTCTGAGTTATTGTTGTCACAAATTATTGTTTTGTGTTGTGAGTTTGTGACTAAGTTGAAATGTTTATAGTTATTTTTGATGCTTTCCTTCCCTTTATCTTTTAAGTTATAATTAAGTATCTGCTACCCTGTTTTGAAAGAGAGCTACAGTTTTCTTATTTTGTCTATTTATCTCCTAGCTCAAATCTGGTAGAACTTGGCTTTTTTTTCAGGGATGAGGGCATCCTTAATCATTTCTGATAGGGGAGGTCTAGAGGTTATGAACTCTCTCAGCTTTTGTTTATCTGGGAAAGCTTTTATTTCTCCATCATATCTGAAGGATAGTTTTCCTGGATAGATATTCTTGGCTGAAAGTTTTTGTCCTTCAGTATTTTGAATATATTCCATTCTCTCCCAGCCAATAATTTCCTTCTGCTGAAAGCCTGATAGGAACTCCTTTGTAGGTTATTTTCTTCTGCCTTGATGCCCTTAGTATTTTTTCTTTGTCACAGACTTTTGCCAGTTTTACTATTATATGCCTTGGAGAAGATCTTTTAGCATTGATATAATTAGGAGTTCTATTGACTTCATGTATTTGTAAGCCAGTTCCTTCCCCAAGTTTGGGAAGTTCTCAGCTACTATTTCTTTGGAGAAGTTCTCTGCTCCTTTTTCCCTCTCTTCTCCCTCTGGAATACCCATAATCCTTATGCTGCTTTTCCTAATTGAGTCAGATATTTCTCAAAGAGTTCCTTTGTTTTTTTAATCTATTATTTATTTATTTATTTATTTATTTATTTACTGAGGAAGATTAGCTCTGAGCTAACATCTACCGCCAATCCTCCTCTTTTTTTCCTGAGGAAGACTGGCCTTGAGCTAACATCTGTGCCCATCTTCCTCTACTTTACATGTGAGACACCTGCTACAGTGTGGCTTGATAAGCAGAGGGTAGGTCCACCCTTAGGACCCAAACTAGCGAACCCCAGGTCACCAAAGCAGAGAGTGCAAACTTAACACTGCATCACTGGGCCAGCTTCCTTCATTTTTTTAAATTCTTAGTTCCCCTCCACCTCCACCTGAAGCATTTCTATATTCCTATCCTCTAACTCACTAATTCTTTCCTCCATAATATCAGCTTATTTTTTAAGGATTCTAGCTTATTTTTTATCTCATTAATTGATCTTCATATCCAGAATTTCTGCTTGGTTTTTTTATAGTTTCAATCTCTTTGGTGAACTATTCCTTCTTCTCATTAATTTTATTCCTAAGCTCATTGAACTGTCTTTCTGAGTTTTCTTGTAACTCATTGAGTTTCTTTATGACAGCTATTTTGAATTCTCTGTCATTAAGATTGTAAATTTCTGTAACTGCTGGATTGGTTTCTGGAGATTTGTCATTCTCCTCTTGCTATGAATTGTTGCTATAGTTTCTCATGGTGTTTGAGGAGCTAATCTTTTGCTGGGGCATTTGTGGTAGTACCAGGTAACAAATTCCACCTGCAACCACTGAGGGGAAGCAGGGGCTGTGTTTCTGATCCCATGCCATCTGTTGGAAATGGTGCAGGTACAGCAGTCCCACTAGCCTGAAAAGCATTTGCAAATGGGCTCAGGGCTCCCCTTCATGCTGATCTGCATTCCCACTTGTGGGGCCACAGTGATACTATGGGTGTTTGTGATGGCTGGGAAAGCTTCTTGATGCATGTATCTGCTGCCCCTTCTTCTGATGTCGTGTTGGCTACTGTGCTTGGTCAGTGTGGCTTCTTTGCAAGGTCCAAGCCTGGGTTACTCATTGGCACTGCAGCAGCAGTGTGGGCTCTCCCATCAACCAGGAAAGTGTTTGCTCATGGGCCCCGGGCTGCCGCCAGCCCTTCCCACAGTGGCACTGAGGTGCGCTCCTACTTTCAGGGCAGCAGCAGCACTATGGGTGCTTGCACCAGCCAGGAAGACAATCAAGTGCACACACAGGGCTGCCAGGGAAGGGAGGGTTGCACTCATCTATCTCTACCAATTCCTGGGGGGCCAGTCCATCCACCTTCAGATGTATCGCTGCATGAGTCTCGCAGGTGTCCTGTTGCACTGTGTGGGTATGCTTCAGTGGTCAATGAATGTCCATTTAGTTGCAGTTCAAAGGGGGGAGAGATAAAGGGAACAGTTCATGCTCCCATACTGCTGTATGATCTTTGTAATATATTGTTTTATTCATTTGCTAGTAATTTGTTGAGGATTTTTGCATCTATGTCCATCAGTGATGTTGGCCTCTAATTTTCTTTCTGGTTCATGTTGGCCTTGTAGAATGAGATAGAAAGTGTCTCCTTCTCTTCAATTCTTTGGGACAGGAGAGGGATAGGTATTGTCTTCTTTGAATGTTTGGGAGAATTCGCTGGGGTAGCCGTCTGCTCCTCGATTTTTGTTTTGCGGGAGGCTTTTGATTATTATTTTGGTCTCCTTACTAGTGATTTGTCTATTTAGATTTTATATTTCTTCTTGATTCAGTTTTGGAAGGTTGTATGAGTCTAAGAATTTATTCATTTCTTTCAGAATATCCAATGTATTGGCATATAGCTTTTAGTAGTATTCTCTTATAATCCTTTGCAGTTCTGTGGTGTCTTGTAATTTCTCCTCTTTCATTTCTGATTTTATTTATTTGAGCCTTCTCTCTTTTTCTTTTGGTGAGTCTAGCTAAAGAAAAGATATTCGGTGCTCAGGAATTGGAAGAATTAACATAGTTAAAATATCCATACTCCTAAGAAAACTACAGATTCAATGCAATCTCTATTAGTCCCATTGATATTTTTTATGGAAATAGAAAAAAGAAACCTAAAATTTATATGAAACAACAAAAGACCTCATGGAATCCTGAGAAAAAAGAGCAAAGCTGGAGACATCACACTCCCTTATTTTAAAATATACTGCAAAGCTATAGTAATCAAAACAGCATGGTACTGGTACAAAAACGGACACACAGATCAATGGAACAGAATTGAAAGCCCAGAAATAAATCCACACATCTATAGACAGCTAATTTTCCACAAGGGAGCCAAGAACATACAATGGAGGAAGGAAAGTCTCTTCAATAAATGGTCTTGGGTAAACCAGACAGCCACATGCAAAAGAATGAAAGCAGACCATTATCTTACACCATATGCAAAAATTAACTCAAAATGGATTAAAGACTTGAATGTAAGACCTGAAGCCATATAACTTTTGAAGAAAACATAAGCAGTACACTCTTCAACATCAGTCTTAGCAATATCTTTTTGAATACCATGTCTGACCAGGCAAGGGAAACAAAAGAAAAAATAAACAAATGAGACTACATCAAACTAAAAAGCTTCTGCACAGCAAAGGAAACCATCAACAAAATAAAAATATTAACAATTGGGATAGGATATTTGTAGATAATATACCCAATAAGGAGTTAACATCCAAAATATATAAAGAACATACAACTCAACAACAAAAAAACAAACTACCCAATTAAAAAATGGGCAAAGGATCTGAACAGACACTTTTCCAAGGAAGATATACAGATGGCCAACAGGCACATGAAAAGAGGTTCAAGATCACTAATTATTATGTACATGTAAATCAAAACTACAATGAGAGGGCCAGCCACAGTGGCCTCGTGGTTGAAGTTTGGCACACTCCACTTCAGCAACCCAGGTTCGGTTCCCAGGCGTGGACCTACACCACTCTGTTAGTGGCTATGCTGTCCAGGCAGCCCACATACTAAAAAATAAAGGAAGATTGGCACAGGTGTTAGCTCAGGGCAAATCTTGCTCAACAAAGTAAAAAAAAAGAAAAACTACAATGAGATATCACCTCATGCCCATCAGAATGGCTATAATTAACAAGATCAGAAATAACAAGTGTTGAAGAAGATGTGGAGGAGAGGGAACCCTCACACACTGCTGGTGGGAATGTAAACTTGTCCAGACACAATGGAAAACAGTATGGAGATTCTTCAAAAAATTAAGAATAGAACTACCATATGATCCAGCTATTCCATATCTGGGTATTTATTGAAAGAACATGAAAACATGAATGCAAAAAAATATTTGCACCCGTATGTTCATTGCAGCATACCATTGCAGTACCCAAGACTTGGAAACAACCTAAGTGCCCATCAATGGATGAATAGATAAAGAAGATGTGGCATGTATACACAATGGAATACTACTCAGCCATAAAAAAGCTAAAATCTTGCCATTTGTCACAACTTGGATGGACCTTGAGGGTATTACACTAAACAAAACAAATCAGATAGAGAAAGTCAAATACCATGAGTTCACTCATAAGTGGAAGATAAAAATGACAATAACAACAAACAAACATATAGATACACAGATTAGATAGGTGGTCACCAGAGCAGTAGGGGGAGGGAGGAGGGCATAAGAGGTAATAGAGCACACACAAACAGTGATGAATGGAAATTAGTCTTTGGGTGGTAAACAAGATGTAATTTGCACATAAATTGAAATACAATGATGTACATCCAAAATTTATATGATGTTATAAACCAATGTCACCTCACAAAAAAAATTTAAGAGGCCAGCCATGTGGTGTAGTGGTTAGGTTTAGTGCATTCCACTTCAGCGGCCTGGTTTTATGGGTTCAGATCCCAGGTGTGGACCTATACGACTTGTCAGTCACACAGTGGCAGTGACTCACATGTAAAGTAGAAGAAGACTGGCACAGATGTTAGCTCAGGGCTAATCTCCTTTAGCAAAAAATAAAGAAAATAAAAAGCACCAAAAGAAAAAAATTTTAAAACTACGTATGTGATGAAGTATGAAAACAAAAATGGAGGTAATGAGGGGAGACAGAAGAACAAAAACAAAATAAATAAAAAGAGAGGGAAAAAGGAGGAGTAAAAGTGAAGGAAAATTAATGGCACTCCCTTTGTAGAAAAAAGAAATGTTCCTCAAAATATATTTTGAGAAACAACAAGAAATGCTGAACATTTGAAAACATAAAACAGTGGGCCAAGGGCAGGTGAGAGGGGAGGGATAATGGAGGGAACAGGAAGAATCTACGAATACGTACAACTTCCTTAGATCACTTTGAAAGGCTTTCAAAGAGTAGATTACAAAGATTATAATAAAGGTAAGTTTAAGTAGATCAGATATTAAAGCTGATTCAATAAATCTTTATTGAGCACTCCCATGCAGGATATGGATATTGAGCAGGGAACCAGAGAGATTACACCTACCTCCATACAGCTTTCAGTCTAGTCTCCTTCTTAACATCACACATGTTTTCTTTAAAATCTGTGAACATTATTTTTAAGAATTTCATTGTTATATAAATATCTTATTACATAGCGAGAGTAACCTTAGGGAAAGAAGGTGCTATATACTACATATATGGGTCCAACTATAAAAGGGCCAAGAATGTTAGGATGAAAACACTGGAACTGATAATTCCACTGTAGAGAAAGGACCTTATAATTTATGTAGGGAATTTAATAATGAAAATAGAGGATCTTAAGAAAGAATATGTCATAAATAACGAGAAAAATCAATGGGAATGGGGAATGACTTGGCAGCAACCTCTATATGGAGGGATAGCGGTCTTAACACAATTTGTAATAGTGAATATTCAGCCTTTCTTTTTTTCTGCAAATAGTTATTAATCCCTTAGCATATATTTGCTAAGAAGTATGGAATATAGAAAAGTTAAGATGTTTATGAAAATCATTGAGGGGAATGGATTGACAGATTAATCTTATGAACTAAAAGTAAGGATGAAGAAAAAGAAGAGTTACAATGCACTATAAGACTGCAAACTAGGTGGAAAATGCAGATCTTGATATCCAGACTAGTGTAAGGGACATGATGAAGAAGGCAGTTTGCTGTTTGGACCATCTCACCTTCCATTTCAGTTCAAGTTCATTTAGTGTTTAATTAAGCGACTAGCAATACAACCAAGCTGAGTTTCAATCAATGCCTAATTATTCAAAGAAAACATCTCTCTTAAAGGAAACTCTGTAAGGTGAGAGAATTCAACTCTAGACAGAAAGAGAGAGGAAAATATGGACCAGAAAAGGGACCATTAATAAAGATAAGCCCTTGGGACAAAGAAACTAGAATAGATAATGGTACAAAGATATTTAGAAATTCAAGAAGTTGATGGAACTCTCTCCTAACAGCGTTGGCCAGCTGAGTGAAATGTGAGTGCATTTCCATGGTATATGCTACATTTTCTATCCAACATAAAGACTAACATATATTGGGATCAATCTCAGCCAAAAAAGATCTAGACAGCAGGGAAATAAATACATAAAGAACAATCTAACCAAAAAAACACTTTACGTAAAAACTGGCCAACCACATTCCAGGCCAAAGTCTCCAGCACAAGAGAGTAGCTACCAACATGCAAATCATGGGAAGTCAATAGTTCACAAAAGAGCTAACACCGTCAAATATTATCCACACAGAACTGATACAATATCACTAAAGAAAAGTAAATCTCAACCCAGTACCAAGACTCAACAAAACCCAAATCAACCTAACCTTCCTTCAACTTCAACTAGTAAACAGAATGGGCAGCTCTGAAACAAATCAAAACCACAGAAACAGTCAAAACTCAGTACAAATACAAACCTGGAGAAAAGATCCAGGCAAACAAAAATCTCTCTTCCACAGCAAACTAACCAAAGGAAATACTGTATAAATAAAACTAAAATAAAACAAGCTGGCCACTCAAAAACTCAGGCAAAAACCTATAAACTAAAAATAATTAAGCACACAAAACAGCCATCTCAGAAGCAGAGATCTGCTCGAAAAAATCCTGGCAAACCAAAATCTCACCTACACTGTCTTTCACATAAAAATGCTGGTAAACCAAAAAATTTCCACAGAAACCTGGCTCACACCAAAATGATGCAAATTCATTTAAGAAAAACAAAACTCATCCTCTAACACATAACCCAAA
Organism: Equus przewalskii; assembly: GCF_037783145.1. Classification (NCBI taxonomy): domain Eukaryota; kingdom Metazoa; phylum Chordata; class Mammalia; order Perissodactyla; family Equidae; genus Equus; species Equus przewalskii. Next base: position 64,407,833 of record NC_091833.1, on the reverse strand, counting down.
TTTTTCTTGTAAGCCAAAGCCCAGCGGACATCCACCTTTTCCAATTTCATGACAGCCTGTATTCCCACAGCCACCCGTACTCATCACCACATTTCCCATTCAGAAACCTGAAACCACTACCCCTAAGCCAACAGCACCCACTTCCACAACTATTGTGACATCTGTTAGTACTAAATCCTAAATCCTCTGCAAAGACTACACCTGGAGCCAAACCCACTCTATCTGACGTTCCTACCACAGAAGGGATTCCTACCAGCTCACCCGCTGAAACCACATCGGCCTCGGAGAAAACACCTGAAATGGAGCATTCAATAATTTAACCCCATCAGCTTCCACATCTGCTTCCACTGAGTATTTTGCCTCTATCTTCACACTCTCTTCCTCAGGAATCAAACCTGTGGAAAGGGGCACAACCACAGCTAAGACCCAAGCTCCATTTGCTGCAACTACAGCAGGAGCCACGTTTATTTCTTCATCTACTACTTTGGCCTCCAAACCTACCCTATTGTCTCAATCTGTTGGCACAATACCTGTTATTACAATTCAGGTTACAAGCATGACAACTGCTGAAAAATCTGTTTCTCCCACCATCATTCCAAGAACCACATTTACTACCACTACTGCTGCTGCTGCTGCTGCTGTCAAGACAACATCGGTCACTACTTCTCCTCCTACCACCTTCAGAGTAACCACTGCTACCCCACTCCCTACAACTATCACCCTGTCCCTACTACCCTATACTCTGCTTCTGCTCTGTCTGCTATTACCAGCGCTGCATTTGCAGCCACTACCCAACTCAACTCAACCTCTCCATCTAATACTGAAATGGTCACCACTGCCAACACTGCAAATGATGATGCCTCGTTTTTTATAACCGCTGGTAATCTTGAACCTGAAACCAACACGTTTTCAACACCTGTTCCTACTGCCTTATAATAATCCCTGTTATAGTTTCATCAGTTGTCAGTACCGTACCATCCACTGGTACTTATTCCACAGGTATAAGTACAACAAATAATATCAAGGACATTTCTGTTCCCTTTGCCACAACCCAAGCTGTCCTTCCTATGACTGCTTTCTCTAACACATCTGCTGCCATCCACACCACACCTGCAGCCTCAACTACTGCCATCACCACTTCATCTCCCCCACCACACCAGCCAGCATTGCATCAACAATCACCACTCCATCTGACACCACTTTCGCCCTCAGCACATCCGCCAGCAGGTCTGCCTCCTCCACACTTCATGCTGCCTTCCTTGAAACCACAACGCCACCAACTGGTGCTGCAGCCAGTGTATTTAACACAATTGATGACATATGACAATTACTCCAAGCACATTTTATGACACTACTACACTTGATTATGAGACTACCACAGAAGATTATGGAAGCAACACAACTAATTATTATGAATACCCTTGATAATATTTCATCTACCAATTATTCAATGGGAATCGTGTTATGAAAGTCTCTCCCACACCTAATAATGTCTCCTCCCCAGCATCACTTTATTTATATCTGCCTGCCACCATCATAATAATAGATCACAGTAATTCTGGAACCAATAATTGTCTTGTAGCCAACATTTGTATGATTTTAACTTTTTCTTTTCATTTCTAAAGTTTGAGTCAAAAAGAATTATGAGTATGCAGAAGTGCAATAGTACTAAAGAAGAAAATATCTCAATTAAATACATATTTATAACAACTTATTTCTAGTGAATGTGAAATTATAGCAATAAGTTTTTATTAAACTTTTCTTTTTAAAGATCTACACATAGTTAAAAGACAGACTAAAAAGATATGTTAAAATATTTTTGATGGTTATCTTTGAAATAGATTACGTTATTTTTTCACTATTTTTTTCTACACTTCTATATTTTACAACCTTAATGAAGCTGTCTTTAATCTGAAATTAAATAAGCATCCCTTTCAAAAACTCGACTATGCTCTATTATTATAGTCATTACTACTATATGGTGAAGGCCATAGTCTACACAAACTCCATACTTCAAGAAACTTGAGATGGCTGAGAAGAGTAAAGATGTCTGGAAACCACTGTCGTTCTTTACAGTGGCTCAGAAAACTCAGATAACATGAGGTCATCCCAGAACTAGCCCCAGGGAGACATCCTCCTCTACTCTCCTATCATTTTTCCTCAAAAAGTCTTCAGGCCCCGAGCCACCAAGCAAATACACAAAGTCCTCCAGACTAGGCCCAAACCACTTCTAACCGGAAAACACTTGGAAGTAGGGTCATTCTGAGAAACCCACTCACATAAATTCCAACCTAGTTTGAGTTTGTTCACAAGAGGAAATTGGGTATTACTGATCAGTGAAAACTGCAGTGAATTGAAACACCAAATGATTGTGAAGAGCTTATAACATGAGAAGGGAAATCATACTTATTCAAACAATTAAAATGGAAGTAAATATTTTTTATTATTGAAAATAGATGTGAAAATAGTAGATGTCAAGAAGCAAACAACACCCCTCCCAAACTTTCTTTCTCCTCATACAAATATACCAAATACCTTCTAGACTAAGCTAACCCACTTATAACTAAATATCTTTCAGAAACACGATTCCTATGTGAAGGTTAGCAAAACAAACCTGCTCTCAACTTAAATTATGGTTTTTTTTAAGGTGACTTTTTTTAACATTGGTCATGAATTATAATTCTACAAACATATAAAGTGAGAAATGAATTTTCTTTGTTGAAAACAAGTGGATTAAATGTCATAGAGAGCCAGTCATCCCAGAGTTAGAGCTTCTTTAAAGGAGGCTAGACATTGACATTTAAACAGAAATACATAATCCAGAGTTTAACATCAACATAATTTGGACAGTTATCTGTTTTAAATACATAATTTTACAGAAATATGTAACTGGCAACAATTAAAGCTAATTATGGAAGTACTTAGGAATATGGTGTTTTTAATGACATTTATTTTATATCCAAATTTTCTTAGTAAAAATTACATTCTTTGAAGATAAGCCATAAGGTTTAGGGGGAAAAAATACCAATGCTTTTGATTAATGAATTAAATTAACCTTTCACTGAGAGATTATAAAATCTTTCGGGGCATATTTTCGGTGGTTTTGACTTCAGAGAAACCACAATTTGACAAGATACTAGATAAACAGCATAAGTCTTCACTGTAAGTTTGTCTAAGTAGCATAGTAGATGGCACTTCTCTTTAAAAACTTCCTAAAAATTCTCTTTGGGTATCTCTCACTCTCTTAAGTTTAACGTTCACTTATCAAACAAGCTATTAATGTTCAATAAACTCTTTCTCACTGCCTCAGTCTTATAGAAGTTCTAACTTGTACGTTGAGAAAAAAGACTGAAGGGAGACAGGGTATAAACTAGAAGCCCAGATAGAAGACCACTACAATAATCCAAAGGAAGGTATATTGGTGGCTTGGACTAGAATGGCAGCAGTGGAGATAGCAAGAAGTTGTCACATTCTGTCTGGATATATTTTGAAAGAAGAGCTGACAGTTTGCAAATGGGCGTTGGATAAAAAAGAGAAATCAAGTTTCCCTCAAGTTTAACTCTGAGTTTTTTCACCTGAGCACTTAGAAAAATGACTTTGCTATTAACTAAGACAGAGAAAACTGCAGGAGGAAAAGTTCAAGTGTTCTTGTGGATTTTCAAGGAGGAGAGGTTGCTTAATAGCTCAGTTCAGATCTGTCAATGGTGAAATACCTACTAGATATCCAAGTGAAAACTTAATAAGCATTTGGATATACAAGTGTGGCATTAAAGAGAAAAGTCCAGGGCTCAAGGTGTTTGAATATAGCAGTATGTGAATCCTAGTGAACAGATGATATGAACAAAATAGAAACGGACAAACATAAAAAAGAGAAACAGTTTAGAGATTGTGCTTGGTTATTCCAACACTTACAGGCTAGGTGGAGACAGAAGGAATAAAAACCAAGGGAGACTGGAAGAGCTAGTCTATGTGACAGGAGGAAAACAAGACGTGTAACATGTTAGAAGCCAAAAGAACAAAGAATTCCACAAAAGAAAGAGGTAAATGATATGGAGAGATTGAATGACCATTGGATTTAGAATTATGAAGATCATTGATGACCTTACCATGGAAATTGATGGAGTGATGGGAGTGAAAGCCTGGTTGGAGTAGGTTCAAGAGAAAATGGGAACAGAAAAGAAGACAGCGATATGAGAGAAATAGTAATATACATGTCAATAGGAAAAATACAGAAGAGAGAAAAATTATGATGATAGAGAGAGAAGAGAGAATGTCTGTTAAGTAGGCAAGAATGGATGGAGCCTAGTGCACAAAGGGAAGATCTGGCTATTGCCTTGAGCAAAGAGTTTGTCCATAGTAACAGGAGTGGATGTAACACAGATGCACAGGTGGGAGACCTAGGATATGACCATCGATATGGTCATGAGAGCTTATTGAAGCTCATTTTGATTGCTTGAATGAAGAGTACAAAACTCCTAAATAAAAAAGAGAAAGTATGAAAGAGTCATCTAGAAAAGTAAAAGAGTGACTGCACTAGTGAACTAGAGTGTGACTGTTAGGCACCTTGAGTTTTATACTTCTGAATTGAAATTGAGTCCAGCCAGGAAGAGATATGAGAGCTGGGTCTAGAATAGTGGTGATGTTTTGTTTTTCATCTGGCTCCTGGCCCATGGATATGCTCACTTTGTAAAATTCCATCAAGCTATACATTTATGATGTGTATTGACACCTTCCTATATATATATTATACATAGAAAAAAGTTTACTCAATCCAGTCAAATGGTAATTTTTTTTATTGCATTTTACCACCAAAAAAAATTAGAAAAAATTAAATCCACTCATAATGATGGTGTGTTTTTCTCCAATGACACCCAGCTTCACAAGTACTCATATAAGCTAGGCAGACAGTTGAGTTTAACTGAAGCTGGAGTTTTGCCAAGTGAATAAGGCTAAGCAAAAAGGAAGCAAGGGAATTAAGGGTATATGCAAGGTGGTGATTTTAACTGTTCATGGAATATAACCTAGATAAAGAGGAAAGTGAAGGGATGGGGATGATAAAGGTAGGCCCTTGTGATCAGGATTGAAAGATTGCTTGTGTCAAGGTACTACAGAAAGTGAGACAGAAAAACAGGAGGTGGGGATCAGAAGGTAGGATGGTTGCCTTTGCTAAAGATTTTCCCCCATTTAGAAGACTTTGTCCTTATTACGCTCCCCATACAACTGATGGAAAAAAATCCCACACTGAAAAACCCAATTATAAAGTACCCTCTTCTATCAAGATTTTTCTTATCATTCTCCAAGCTACCCAAGAAATAAATTCTCCATCATCTATTTTCCAAAGAGTTTATGCATTTACCTCTATTACATCAGTTATCAAATGCGCTGGACCAACTTTCACTTCTGACCATGATGAAGAACAGGGACATGATTTAGTCTCCTGCCTAAAATAATCAAAAGAAAAAACAAAAAAGAATACACAAAATGTATAAAATAATGGTTTTCAAGACATTGGACATCAGGCAAAACAGGACAGTGATCCTCAGAGATGAGAAACAAATGAGGTGAGCCCTGTGATTTCTCTAGCTTGCTGGCATTGAGTTGCCAGGGTGCAGAGAGGGAGATCCCAAGGGGAACCTGGAGAACTCTGTGAGTTGAGGATAGGAAGCTGAAAGTCTGGAGAAAGCAAGGCAACTTGAGTGTCAGAGTATGAGAAAAGAGATTGCTGCATGGAGAGAAGACCCCAGAGTTCCCCTCACATATTCAATAGAGTAATGATTGACAGATGTGTGGGAAGATATTGTCAAAAACTGGGGAAAGAATCATATAAAAGGATTAAGAGAAACAGTGCCCAGTGCTGACACAGGGCCAGGAATAGTGAGTGCCTGTTTGCACCAGCCAGAGTGGAAGATGGCATAATTCATGGGACAACGGGTAGAGTATGCACAGCTCTCACATCTCTAGTGCGGCACAGAAGTTGGAGAGAATGCCAGTGGACCTAGAGGGTCCAGGCAGAAGGAGTAGAAAGAGGGACCTAGTGACTATTTGCATAACTAGGCGATTAAAAACCAGAGGAGATGATGAACATCTCAGTAAACACCCACATAAACAACTTAGAGGCTCAGAAGTCTTCCCCAACCTCTATCAGAAAAGCAGCATAATGCCTGAGAAAAAGTTCAGCCGACCCACAAGTTGACTTGTGTTAAGTTTGTGCCACTATTCTGGTAAAATTGAATTATTTTAATAATAATGATGATGATAATATTATAGCATGAATATTTGTGTCCCCCCAAAAGTCCTATGTGGAAATCCTAACCCCAAGATGATAGTATTAGGAAGCAGGGCCTCTGGGAGCAGATTAGGTCATGAGAGCAAAGCCCTCATGGATGGGATTAGTGCTCTTACAAAAGAGGCCCCAAGAGATCCCTCGTCCCTTCCACCAGGTGAAGACACAGAGAGAAGACGGCCACCTATGAACCGGGAAGCGGGCCCTCACCAGACACTGAATCTGCCAGCACCTTGATCGTGGACTTTCTAACCATCAGAATCATAAGAAATAAATCTCTATTGTCACTCAATCTATGTTTTTTTGTTATGGCAGCCAGAATGGACTAAGAGAAACAAGACAGAACTATTATCTTGCTTGCAACCAAGGATGTAAAATGAAATTTATACTCAAGGCACATGTAAAACAGCTGAAATTTAATACTTAAACACTTTCCGAAAGAATTATTTGAGGATAATCTCCATCTAAAAGAAAAATAAAAAGGAAGATGTAGCATTACCAGAAACATGAGTGACGAGAGGAAAGAGTTAAACATAAGTTAATTCTAAATGATTATTGATGTATAATATAGAAATAATTCATAACAATCTAGAAATAAATTCTTAATTTCCATCAAAATGTGAGTTGGCGTGAAAGGAAAGATCCAGTGAAGGCCTGAAAAGAAAACCTTATTTGTTCACATGGAAAATATAGCTAGTGACAAACTCCAGAATTTAATAGAAAATGTAAATATGTTCATTTTAAATGTAAGGTTAGTTACTTAACAACTACACATATAATGTATAAATTTTAAAACTCAAGGAGGAAAAAGAAGAAACAAAGAGACCACAATCAATACAACAAAAGTAATGAAAGGTATAAAAAATTAAGGTAAATATAAAACATAAAAGATCAAGTGGAAGTCAAGCATAACTAATCACAATGAATAGAAATGTGCTCTACTTCTCCACTTAAAAATAGAAGTTTTCGCAGTTTTCAAGAAACTTAATAAAAATTTAATCCATTTATGTGCTTTTGCAAGATGCACATCTAAAACAAAGTGACACCAAAAGGTTGAAAATAAAGGATGAGAAAATTTTATATTAAGCTATAGCTAACAAATAAAAGGCAAGAATGACTAAAAGAATTTTGAGAGCAGAGAGAGACAAGTACTTCATGATATGACTTATACGTGGAATCCAAACTACAAAAATAATAGAAACAGAGAGTAGAATGGTAGTTCCCAGGGGCTGGGGGCTGAGGGAACTGGGGAGATGTTGGTCAAAGATTACAAACTTCCAGTTATAAGATGAACAAGTTCTGGGGATCTAATGCACAGCATTGTGATTGTATTTAACAATACTGTATCATATATTTGCAAGTTGCTAAGGGAGTAAATCTTAAATGTTTTCACCGCAAAAATGAAATGGTAATCATGTGACTGGATGGAAATGTGAGCTAATGCTACAGTGGTAATCGCATTGCAATATATATGTGTATCAAAGCAACACACTGTATGCTGTAAACTTACACAGTGTTATATGTTGACTATATCTCAATAAAGCTGGAAAAAATAAATTGTGTTTCTTGTAGGCAAAAGAGAACTCAAAGTTAAACACATTAAATAGGACAGAGAGGGATATTTCACATGATAAAACTCAAAATCCACCTAGATATATATTATTTATGATATTATAATTATTTATTATATATTATTACATATATTATAATATATATTATATATTATTACATATATTATAATATATATTATATATTATTTATAAATATATAAATAAACTTCTAAACACCTAACATAAGTATAAAGAAAAATATATAAATGAGATATTGACCAATCCACAATTATGGGGGAGTCCTTAACATCTTAGAAATCCTCAGATCAAGGACACAAAAATAGGAATGGAAGTTGATTTAACAACGCATTCAAAAAGTTTTAAATCAATGCAAGTATCTTGCAGACTAAATGGAAAAGATTGAAAACCCCAATGAGCCATTCACGGCAAAGTACAGATTGTTTTTCTAACCTTCCTGAGATAGACATTCTTACGGATATTGTGACTGTGACAATATCAACTTTATGGATAGTTAATCCTTGAAGAATCCTATTTAGAAAGATGAGTGCCCCATAGTTACCTCACAAAATATCTCACCAAATTCATAAGCCAATTATATTATATAATTTCTCATTTGCTTCACTTTTGTTTTTGCATAATTGAGGAACACTAACATATATGAAACACTGAAAATATGTCATTTGCTAACTGTGTTTATTGCCATAAGCAGAAATCACAGTACCAGAATGCAATGGTTTTAAAGCATGTCAGCTACTACGTCCAGGTTTCTGAATTCTGCAGGGCCCCTGTGAAAATATCATACATAGACCCTCCCTAAGTTTAGGAATCTATAGAGAGAGGGACAAAACACAGTAGGAAAAAAGAGAAAGTGAGAGTATGACACCATGGGATCCTTACTCGGTGCATAAGGAAGAAAGATGGATAAAAAGATACCATCATCAGGAGTGTCTCCAGGAGGGTGTGTGATTGGAGAGGCGCAATCTCAGAAGATGGAGTAGAGTGTCAAGAAGACAAGAGACTGACACCAAAAGGTAAACTCTAGATAGAACAGCAAAACTAGAAATGTAATTCAATTAGAATTTTATGACTTGTTTCAAGATTAGCTCCAGATTTTGAAATTAAAGATACAATTAGCTATGATGAAAGAATGTAATCATTTGTTTCAGCCTGAAATTATACATGTCTAAACTAGAATTCCTCATCTCCCTCTCCAACACACACACACACACACACACACACACACACACAGACGCACGCGCGCACACGCACATATACTCCTCTACCTCAGTTAAAGGCAATTTCATCTTTCCAGTAGATTGAGCCAAAAATCATGGCCCCTCTCTTTCTCTCAACTGCTTCATCCAACCTATCAGCAAAACTTGCTGGCTCTGCCTTCAAAAAGATGTAGATCTAACCACTTTTGCCACCCTGCATCCACCCATGTCCAAGTCATCATCATCTCTGTGAAGGTTATTACATATTACTGGTATCCCTGCCTCCAGCCTTGCCTCTCTCCTGCTATCCTCTCCATATTACAGCCACAGATATCTTTTTAAAACAAGACTCAAATCATGTCACTGCTCTGCTCAAAATCATGCGATGGCTCCCACCTCATCCAATGGTCTGTAAAGTCCTACATGATCTGGGCCATTTCCTCTCTGTCAACATCTTCTGCTTCCTCCTTGGTCACTCCCTCTAACCCATACTGGCCCACTTGCTGGTCCTCAACCATACCAGGCACACTCCTACCCCAGGGCTGTTGCATTGCAGTTCTCTGCCAAAAATAGTCTTCTTCCAGAAACCAGAGGATTCATTCCTTCACCTTCTTCATGTTTTTGATCAATTGTCGTTTTTTCAGATGAGGACTTCCATGATCATCTATTTAAAATTGGAATGTCCCTTCACCCAGCACTTCTGATTTCACTTACCAAACTCTGTTTTTTCCATACAAGTTATCACCTTTAATAGACTATATAATTAATTTATGTCTCACACACACAACCTAGAAAGAAATCTCTATAGGACAGGGATTTCTTCTCTTGTTGACTGATATAACCCAATACTTAGGGCAGTGTCTGAAACACAGTAGGCATTTCACAAATGTGAGGGAATATTTTCCACTACTTAAATCTACTAGGTTTTGGTCTGATAAAACAAAATCTTAAATCAGCAAATATAGAAGACATTGCCAGCTCTTCACCAAAAAATAACTATTTTCTCCTCTCCCTGTGCACACAGCTAGACATTTCCCAGCCTTCTTTGCTTTTAGCTGGTCACGTGACTGAGTTCCACACTATGGAATATGAGAAGTGATGTAGTCATTTCCAGGCCAAGGCTCTTAGAAGTCTGTCCACTGTCTCCTCCTCCATTTCTTTCGCTGGCCGGACAAGGTGTTGACGGGGCCCTAGCAGACTGTGGGGACTACAAAATGAAATGAGCCAGAGTCCCTGAATCACCACATGAAATAAAGTTGCCCACTGACCTAGAACACCAATCTTGAAACAAACAAATAATCCTCTCTTGAGCGTGAGCCATTATATATTTAGGGTTCTATTTATTCTAGCAAGTACCATCACTCCAACTAATATGTGGGACACCTACATGTACAACGAGGTTCTGTGCAAGGTGCTGCAGAGCAACAGAGGACACGAAAATGAGAAGCACAGTAAATCTGTCACAAAACCAGTAGGAGAAGTAAACAAATGTAAATCACTAAAACTATGATCAGTGCCATTAGCAGGCAAATGTTTTTTAAATAACAGAGAGAATACTAAAAGAAAACAGACAATGCTTAATTTTGATACAGGATCTTGGGGAACTACTTAAAGGATTACATAGCACGGTCTAAAAGAGGTAATGTAAAAGATCCCTTTAAATATAAACCTTTAATCACAAGAGAACAAACAAAGAAATGCTATCAACCAGTATGCTAAGGGAAAATATGACATATACCCAAAGATTACTGACCAGCCCATAGAAATATGTCAAAAAGTGCTTGTTGTGTGAATGAAATAAGCCACTGTCCTCTCCTGGCCCCTCACTGTCTCCTTCTTGTTCTGTTTCTCCTGGGCTTGCAGATGCCTGGGCACGAGGGCTGACGGGACTCTCTCTGACAGGTCTGGGAGGAAGGATCCCACTCAGGTACGTCCTTGGGCTCCACAGAAAAAGGCCTTTGAATACAGATCCAGGTTCAAACCCTTAGACATATTATCATAAGCCAACAATGCTGCAGAAATTTTTATAAATATATACATATTAGCGGGAAAGAGCAAAGCATTCAAGAATTCATCGGGATATTACTTAAGAAACTCTGTCTCCATTTGCATTAGTTTCCTAGGGCTGCCCAAAAAATGTATCACATTCTCGATGGCTCTAAACAACAAAAATTTGTTGCCCCCCAGTTCTTGAGGCTATAACCCCAAAATCAAGGTGTCGGCAGGGCCATGCTCCCTCTGACAACCGTAGGGGAAGGAGTCTTTCTTGCCTCTTCAGTTTCTGGTAGCTCCGAACATTCCTTGGCTGGTGGCAGCATAATTCCAGTCTCTGCCTGTCTTCACATGGCATTCTCCCTGTGTCTTCACATGGCCATCTTCTTATAAGGACACTAGTCATAATGGATCAGGGGCTCACCCTACTCTAGTATGACCTCATCTTAACTGATCACATCTGCAATGACCCTATTTCAAATAAGATCACACTGTGAGGTGCTGAAGGTTAGGATTTCAACATATCTTTCGGGGGACACAATTCAACCCATTACATCATTTAGCATGCATCTCTTGTCATGTCTTCTCAAAATTTTAATGCCAAATAAGACTTACTGGTGATCAGATATATTTACTACCGGTCCTAATGTGAGAGTTTGCATTTTAGCTAATTGACCAATAATCTTAGATTAATAAATGATAACATTATTAAAACAAGGAAAATCTATATTGAAAACTAACAAATTTCATAAGCATAACATCAGAGTCGTCAGACTCCAGAACAGAAAGACTTCCCAAATTAAAGCGATGGGTCGATTTTTGGTTAAGTATGAAGCTCTCATGAAAATAGAAGAGGAAATATCACAATAGATACCTCACTATTTTAGAAGGTAATACTAAGACACTGAAATTACAAACCATGATAGCTAGATGCAAGAAAAAAGGAAAGAGAGAGAGATACAACAAAGTATGACAGAGGACTAAATTATGGAATAATAAACAAGAATCAATACTCAGAGAGATGAGAGAGAGAAATGCTATGATGCTAGTAATCTCATCAAGTATGGCTTCATAAAGGAATAGAATTTGATAAGCCTTGTTTTGATGGATAAGTAGCCAAATATTACATGAGAAGCAAGAGCAAAAAGTGACAAAACCCCAAGAGTGAAGTGAATAACATGCATAAAAGTTATGAATAATTTCTACTTTAATTGTACATCTAATATTCCAAGTATTCCTCTACATATTTTTGAAATATCAGAGGGTGGAATGTGACCAAGTCAACACTGCCTGAAGTTATATTTTCCATTTCTAAAATAAGTGATATCTTCTGTAAGATATAATAAAATCAGATTCAGTGAGCAGATATGAAGTGCCTGACTTGCACAATATTCTACACTTGCAGCTACAGCCAATACAAAGGAGAACAAGACATCCAATGTGTCCCTAATCAAGTGGGCAAGTCAGACAGACGTATACATTCTTGTAACAAAAGGCATATTGAAGTAGAGGCAAAATAAACAGTGCACTGGGATTTATAGACAAAAAAACAAAATAGGCTCCTACCATTAATATTTTATAATACCACTGTCATGTCTTCATTTTTTATTGTTCTTTTCCAATTTGCACATTATATCTTGGAAAAAAATGGGGGTGATTATAAAAGCTTTTTTTCTTATTCAGACCATTAGGCTTTCTTAAGAATTATGGAAACCTCAGTGCTGTGTGACCACAGAGAACAGAGGTTACCAAAACCTCAAGAAGACTTAACTTAGTCACTTGGAAAAACCTGGCATGGGGACTCACAGTACAACTGTTCCTCAGGAAGGAAGACAAAGGACAACTGTCAAACACAGTAAGTGACAACCGTCTATTCTTTTGTTTAACCAGAACCATTCAATCCAGCCATGACCTTCTCTTCCAGCACAATATTTCCTATCTCTGAAAGAATAGAATAGGAAAGACAACAGGTTATAAAAACCATTGTTGTCTCACTGGTTCTTACTTGTGTCCTTAGTCTTCACTTACTCCTGGACAGTGAAGATGTTCAAACACAGTAACTGACAAGAATCCATTAAACTAGTAATTGTACCACATCGGAAAAGAAGGACACTGTCCGGGTAGGTACTAGTAATCTTCAATAGAGGCTTTTGAAAAGAGACCCAGATTCAGTTCTTTTAACTTTGGATTTTTCAAGTTAATGAAAATTTTTCAGGCATTCTGATAGGATGATTTCTGGTATGCTTTTAATGAAAGTGTAGTTAGTGATACTATTTTTACATATTTGCAAAGTATGTGGTGGGAACATGACAAAAGAAAATATTCATTAAGCCCCATTTTTAAAAGCTGGGCCCACCTAATAGGTATTTCTAGACTTCTCTTCTAAACTTTTAATGTCAAATAACATTCATTCACTTGACCACAGGTTTTAATTAATTGAATGTTTGTCTTAACATGATTCATATTATTTTGATTCATGTTATTTCTACTCAGAAATCTAACTGCAGAACCTATTTTTTCATAGTGTAGAAAGAGTAAATTTTTTAAAAATTAACTGTGAAATTCTCTTATTCCATTATTCTTGTTCCACACTTTAATTAACTTCCTAAAGGCATAGAACTAACAAAAATAAGACCATATTAGAGAAGAGATGCTCCAAAAAGAAACGTTTTATTCTCTTTCTTGTGGAATTTTTGGAGAAAAATACGTTATTTTTAGATTTTCCATGACATCACAACAGATGCTTTGCAGTCAGAGTCATGTTTTCAAATCCCAGTTTTGTCACTTAACAGCTTTGAGACCTTGAACAAGTTGCTTAACCTTTTTCTTCAAGCTATAAAACGAAGATGGCTTTATCTACTTCTTAGAGTTGTTGCTAGAATTGTGAGCAATATAAATAACATGCAGCCCATTTCTTAAAACAGCTCAGTAAATGGCAGCTACTCAGTAAATGGTAGACCTGTTTCCTAGACTGGAGACTGTTCTCATGACATGTTGCACTTAACTGGTCAGAAATCATCATCGTCTCTCAAGTCTTTCTGACTCTCACATTCCATGGCTTCATAAAATGGATTCCCAATACAATGAAATATCTAACTAACTTGAGGTACTATACAGTAGTAGAAGGCATTGTAACTTAAATAATACAAAATTCATTAAATCCATAAAGTATTTATGTTCAATGGTGAAATGCAGTTTGTAGTACCATTTGAATAATGATGAATATTCTGAAATTTCATAATGGTTCAATATTACTATTTTCTCTTCTACATGCTTAATTATTTTTAAATTATAAAACAACCTATTTTCCTAGAATGCAAATATGCTAAAGTATTAAAAGTGAGATGTATTAAATGTCTTGGCAATTATATTTTGCCTCTTTAAGTCATTTCAAATAATTTATTACTCAATAATTTTGTCTATAAGAAATAGTTGTGTTGATAAGATAATTACTTGTCATGTATGTAGCTGCTGTCTAGACAACAAAGAATGAGTGATCCTTGTTCTTTCAGGGAGAAGATGGGAAGGATGAAAGGGCTCTACTTGACCCTGGGCCTCTTGGCACTTATGACCTGCTTCTCGGTAAGCACCATTGAGCCCAATCTGCCTTCTTACAGGATTTAAAGACATTAATATGCACTTTGAAGCCATTAATATGTAATTTGAGTTTTTTATATGTACTAAGCAGCTACTTTTTTCCATTTGGAGGATGAAATAAACCATTGGAAAAATCATTCATTCAACAATAGCTGATTATTGAATACCTACCAAGTAACATGTACTATTCTAGACACTGGGATATAGTAATAAGCCAAATAAGTAATAAATAAATATATGATATGTGAGTGGTGATAAATGCTAAGGAGAAAAAATTAAGCAAAGAAGGATGATATACACGGGGATCAGCTTGAATTTGCGGTAGGGTAGCCAGGGAACACTTCTGAAAAGGTAACTCTGGAAAGTTAACTTTTAAGGAAATAGCTAAAGCAAATGACAGAGCTTAATATGAGGTTCCTTGGAAGAAGAATGTTCCAGGCAGAGGGAACAAAAGTGCAAAAGCACTGAGGTGAAAGTGTGCCTGGTGTTTTTCAGGAAGAGCAAGAAGGCCAGTATGACCGGAGTTAAGTGAATGAGGGCGAAATTATTATGAGGTGATATCAGAAAGGTAATGAAAGCTGGATTAGACAATGCCTTAGGGGTCATAGAGAAAACTCTAACTCAGTGAAATGAGCCACCATTGGAGGGTTTTGAGTAAAGGAATGACATGATTTGATTTATGTTTTAAATATACTAGATACCGTGTTGAGAATAACCTATACTTTGTATTGATCTGACGTGTTTTAAACATACTAGTTATTATGTTGAGAAATAACCATAGGAGGATATGATTTGAAGTGGGAAGACCAGTTAGGCAGTTACTGCACTAATCAAGCAAAAGATGGTGGCGGTTTGGAGGACAGTGGTAGCAGTGGAGATGATTAGAAGTTACCAAATCCTGGATATACTTTGAAGTAGATCCAAATGGATGGACTGGATGGGAGGTGAGGGAGAGAGGTCAAGTTCCACTCCAAAGTTTTCTCCTGAACAACTAGAAGGTAGGAGGTGCCATCAACTGAGATGGAGAAGGCTGTATGTGGAGAAGTTTTAGAGGAGAAGATCAAAAGTTCGGCTTTGGATGTGATACATATGATATCGTTATTGAACAGTTCGAGTAGAGACTTCAAGGAGACAGTTGGATGGAAGATTCTGAGTTCAGGGTAGAGATCAAGAGGAAGTTATAACTTTGAGTGGCATGAGATGAATGAAATCACCAAGGAGATGCGTGTCGATAGAGAAGATAAGAGCACCCAAGAATGACCATAGGTCCTCCAAAATTAAGACATCAGGGAGAAAGAAAGAACCAACAAACAAGACTAAGAAGGAATAGCTAGGGACGTATGAGGAAATAGAAGAGAGTGTTTGCATCCATGAAGCCAACTTCAAAAAAAAATTTATTCCAAAAAGGAATGATAAGCTTTGTCAAATGCTAATAATATGTCAAGCAAAATGAAGACTAAGAAGTCACCACTGGATATAGCTACATGGACCAGGTCATTGGTTATCTCGACAATGATTTCTGTGAAATAGTGGTGATAAAAAATTGACTGGAGCGAGTTTAAGAGAGAAGGGAAAAAGTGTATTTGAAGTGAGAATAACTCTTTCCATGTGTTTTTCTGCAAAGGGGAGCAGAGGAATGGGTTATAAATGGTGGGAAAAGTAGGTCAAGAAATACGTTTTAATGCTGATAGAAACATTCTTAGGGGAGCAAAATATTGATGCAAGTGAATTGTTGAAGCAGCATCCTTGAGTAGGAAATAGGGGACAGGATCCAGAGCACAAGTGAGTGGATTAGCTTTCTATAGGAGCAGATATACATCTGTGATAAGTGGGAAGATAAAAGTAGGTGGCTGCAGATGTTGGCAGGCAGGTAGATGTTGTGGTGGGAGTTTAAAGAAGCTCTTTTCCAACAGTCCAATTTTCTCAGGAAAGGAGGAAGCAAGGGTGTATGTCAGCTGAGAGTGAGGATGGAAGAGGTTTAGGGGATTCTTAGGATAGAAGACAGGGTAAGAATTAACTACACAGAAGAGTGGATGAGTGAGAGCACTAGAGATATGTGGTTGTCTGGCAGAATTGAGTGCCCAACTAGGGAGTGAGTACAGATAGAAAAGAGGAGAAGTCCAAGGTCCGAGCCCTAGGAGACCCTGCTGTGCACAGACTCTGAGATTGCTAGCTGCAGTTTTCATTTGGGGACATTTATTAACTGGAGGAGTGAATTTTTTCAATACATTACACTTAACTTTGATTAAATACTTTAATACTGGCATCTGGTTTGCAAGCCATATCAGGTTTTTCTGTCTGTATGTGTTTCTCGGGTATGCTGAAAAATATTGAAGACCTTAATACAAACGTTTTATGTACATTTATCTCATCTACATATCATAGAGGCTGGTGTTCAGTGATATCAAAGTCTTAAGTCAGAAAAATAAAGATGAATATTTATGCTAAAGAGTACAGACAGACAAATATTATCTACTATTGTGAAGCATCCTGAAAGGGTATTGAGGATTTCAGCAGAAGTTGGGGTCAAGAAAAATTTTAAAGCAGGAGATAGGAGGGGGTGGGGATGTATTAGAGGTGTATGTAGAATATGTATCACACTAAAAAAGCAATCTTTTACCAGTCAGCCCTGTGGCCTAGTGGTAGAAGTTTGACGTGCTCTGCTTCAGGGTCCCTGGTTCAGTTCCCCAGCACGGACCTACAGCACTCATCAATGGCCATGCTGTGGTGGTGACCCACACATAAAATAGAGGAAGATTGGCACAGATGTTAGCTCAAGGTGAATCTTCCTCAGCAAAAAAAAAAAAAAAAGCAATCTTTTAACATTTTACAGTCAACAAGGAAGGAGCCAAGGCCTACTGCTTTTGGGAAAATGATGACAGCCATAGAATATTAAATACAATCATCCTAGAGAAAAATATACAAAATATATGTTAATGGTGTCAGAAAGGAAAGCATTCATAAAGCTCTCTTTTAGTCAGTGGTCAGTCAGTCAGGCAGCTGCAGGGGTGCAGATCATGATATGACTTGTCAACAAGAAGAAGGGTTTTGAATTTAACTCTGAGATAAAAAGCCATTAAAGCAGAGATGAGATGTCATCCAATTTCCATTTAAAAGGACCACTCAGGGCTATTATGTGGAAAATGGATTTGGATTTGGATTAGGATTCCACTTCTTTAATGGTTATAGAATTGATAGTGATATTTTCTATTCCTTATTTTGATATTACGCTTTCCTAGGAATTCATCCATTTATCTAAATTTTCAAAATTATTGGCTATATTTTTCATAATATACTCTTACTTTTTAATGCTTAATATATCTGTAATTATGTCTCTTTTTTCTTTCTAATATTGATTATTTGTATTTGTGTCTTCCTTAGTCTTATCACAAATTTGTTGATTCTATGTCTCTTCAAAGAACTGTCTTTTGACTTTCTTATTCTTTTTATTATATGTTTGGTTTCCATGTTGTTAATTTTTGCTTTTTAATTTTTCCTTCTATTTTTTTTAATTTATTGTGTTTTTCCTGCTTTTTTTTTGCCAGGGAAGATTTGCCCTGAGATAACATCTGTTGCCTGTCTTCCTCTTCCCCTGCCCCCAAAGCCCTAGTACAGAGTTGTATGTTCTAGTTGTAAGTCCTTCTAGTTCTTCCATGTGAGCTGCCACCACAGTATGGCTACTGACAGACCAGTGGTGTGGTTCTGCAACTGGGAACCGAACCCAGGCCACCAAAGCAGTGAGAGCACTGAACTTTAACCACCAGGCCACCAGGGCTGGCTTGTGATTTTTTTAACTTAAGAAGAAATGACAGCTTGTTAATTTTAGACTTTTTTCCTATTATCATAAATTATTAAGACTACAAAATTCCCTCTAAATACTTCTTCAGCTATGTCCCATAAGTTCAGTTCTAAATGTTTTCTAGTTTCCAATAAAATTTCTTTTTTGGTGCACAGGTTATTTTCCTTTTCTTTAGCAACTGTGTAAAATTAGATGTTATGCTACAGGATAGCTGCATTTATTTTTATTGAGGTATAACTGACATACAACATTATGTTAATTTCAGGCATGCAACATTGTGATTTCACATTTACTTACATTACACAATGATCACCACGATAAGTAACCATCTGTCACCATACAAAGTTATCACAATATTATTGATTATATTCCCTGTGCTCTGTATCACATCCCTGTGACTTATTCACATGACTGGAAGTCTGTACCTCTTAAGCCCTTTCACTTATTTCACCCATCCCTCTACCCCACTTCCCTCTGGTAATCACCAGTTTGTTCTCTATATCCATGAGTCTGTTTCTGTTTTGTTTTGTTTGTTCATTTGTTTTGTTTTTTAGATTCCACATATGAGTGAAATCACATAATATCATATCATATCATTTCTCTGTCTGACTTACTTCACTTAGCATAATACCCTCTAGGTCCAATCAATGAATACTTTTGTGGCTCTTTTTTATGAAAACTACTGTAATTGACAAGGAAACAAAGAATGAATGCTGCATAATTTCTGGCTGTAAGAAACTAAATTTTAATGGGGTAAAAAAAAATGATACATACAGGGGGCTGGCCCCGTGGCCAAGTGGTCAGGTTTGCATGCTCCACTTTGGCGACCCACCAGTTCAGATCCTGGGCGCAGACATGGCACCGCCCATCAGGCCATGCTGCGGCAGTGTCCCACATAGCACAACTGGAGGCACTCACAACTAGAATATACAACTATGTACTGGGGGGCTTTGAGGAGAAGAGAAAGAAGAAGAAAGAAAAAGAAGATTGGCAACCGATGTTAGCTCAGGTGCCAATCTTTAAAAAAAAAAAAATTATACATACAAATAAATAATTATATATCAATGCAAAATAGAATAGATGCCACTCCTTAAATCAGAAATCACGTTTGGCAAGGATCAGGAAGTACCTATAGCATCAAAGGATGTGTAGGATTTCTGACAGGCGGAGATGTGAAGTAATGGCTTTCAAACCCAGTGAATCACTAAGACAACATACAGAGCTAGTAAATCACGTCAAAAATGAAGCACGCAGAATTTAAAAGTTTGAATTAGAGATTTGGATCAAATCAGAAAGAACTAGAAATAATCAATTTAGGACTCCAAGAAAACTCAAAAAAATTAATTCAATGAAAGAAAATTGGAGAATTGGAGAATGGGGAGCATTTTGCAGCAAAACTGCAAAACTGAGGAAGATTTTATGAAGATTAATCAGCAAGTTGTCTGGAGAGTGTGTCAAGAAGAATGAAACAGGAAGTAGTGGAGAAAAATTATTTAGAGAGCTCTTGCACTATAGAGCTGTTTCTCTTTATATATTCTCTTTATATAAATATAAATATATATGAATATGTATTGTTTTATAAATATGTTTTATATATTTTATAAATATATATTTATAAATTGTATATTTATAAATAATACAAATAAATAAAAATACATATTTATATATTCTCCAGTAACCATATATTGAGCACCTAAAATGCTCAAGTCCCTTAGCTAAAGGTTCTGAATATAATTTTGCCTTAGTCCCTTTATGAATTGGAAGTATAGTAGTCTAATAAAGAACTCAGAGCTTCACCTCTTCTTCCGCAGCATCAGTCAGGGTGGGAGATGGGGCAGGCTCTGCGACTCTGTGCTTGTGGCCACAATGTGACGTTTGGAGAGTCCTCCTGAACCAAAGCTCTGCTCCCAACACAGTAGTTGTCTGAGAGAAAAGAGTTTTTCCTATCCTCCAATAATAAGTTTACCAACGCACAAAGAAGCTTGCTCACTCAAGATTCTGAATCCATGAAATTTTAAATGAGAGATTATTCATACTAAATGCTTTTCCTTTTTCTTCCCGCAGACAAGTATGACACAAGAGAGACAAAACAAGCTAAAAAACGGACTACATGTGAATCCATCTGCACAAGCATCATCATCCTCACTTCAGCATGTCCTTTCCTTGGGGAAAAGTGGTCAGATTCTCACTCAGCTAAATTCATCTGTTCAACAAAGAGCTGAAAGCTCTCAAGCCCATTTAAATCCCACTGGTCCAAAGACATCTCCAAAGGTAAAATCTAGTCAAAACTCTGCTGTACAACAAAGTAGCCGCCAACCCTCCAATTATCTGAATTCACCAGTTAAACCAAGATTGAGAACTAACAAATCTGATGCAGGTAAACCTGCTGAAAATTTAATCAAAAGTAATGAACCTTTCACCGGTATCTACACTCAACCGAAATTAGATCTACCCAAACTTCCTTCATCTCAAAAAACCATGAAGCCCAAAACTAAGCTAAACCTATTAAGTAATCCAAAAATACCTAGCCAACCAAAATCTCAGTTAAAAACATCTGAACAGAATCAAAGTAAACGTATAAAAGAACAGCATGTTATAAAGAGAAATTACGTAAGTGGGACTAAAAACCATCAAATTAGCCAACCAAAAGCTAGTCAAAAATCTGCACATCAAAAAACCCACCAACTCCAAAATCATATAAATATAACAGCTCAAAAAAGATCAAGCAACTCCAAATCTTCTCTAGTCAAAACTCCTGGAACATTACCAAGGAAATCTAAATCCCTTTCCAGTGCAAATATTCAACAGACCCCAGATCTCACTAAGACAACTGCATCTTCAACTGGTGAAAAATACAGTCAACGTCAAACTAGGCAACGAACATTAGGTCCACAGAAAACATCTGGTAAATCAAAACTTCCAAAAAATAAAACCATAAAGCAACATCCCAGTAGTCAAATAGAAACTGCTTTACAAAAGCAAACTAACCAGAGACAATACAATTTCAATAATTCTCAAAGAAAACAAATCCGATTATCAAAGCCAAAGGCAAAATCTACTGGACAGAACAAACCTAAAGAAACAAAACAACCAACCAGTAAGCTGAGACCTAAAAAGTCTAGGCCTAGAAATCATCAGCTTGGTCAATCAAAACCCGAACAGATATCTCTTCCACAAAAAAGGAGCCACCAATCCCAAAATAATACAAAATTAACAGCTCATAAAAAATCTAGCACATTCAAATCTCACACAGGCAAAATATCTAAAAGATTACCAAAGAAATCTAAATCTCCCACAAGTCCTGTTATTCAACAGAACACAAGCCAAACCAAAGCATTTTCATCTTCAAATGGTCACCAACAAGCAAAGCCACACTCACTAGGCAAGCAGAAAATATCCAGCCAACCAAAACTTCAGGAGAAAACACTTATTAAACAGCCACCACCACAAGTAAAAAATCCTGTAAGAAAGCAAAATGACCAGAGAAAATACCATTTCAACACTACTGAAACAAAAAAGACTAGATGCTCTACACCTAAAACAAAAGCAAATGGACAAAAGAGGTTAGTGACAGCCAAGCGTGGACCTCATTCATACGGTCAGCCAAATCCTCATCAAAAATCCCCTGCACCACAAAGCAGCCAACAATCTCAGAGTCCCAGGAATTCCACAGCTCACCGACAACCTAAAACCACCAAATCTCAACAAAGTAAAACTGCTAAGAAATTCTCAAGAAAATTCCAGTCTCATCCCATTACTGACATTCAACAGAACTCAAAACAATCCAAACCATCTGCATCTTCAACTGGTAAAAGAAATGGTCAACACCAACCTAACCTACAAAAAAGAGTCAATCAATCAAATCTTCATGAAAATATAACCATCAGGCAATCAAGTCAAACACACATTCTGATACAAAAGCAAACTGACCAGAGAAAACGTCATGTCAACATTTCTGAAATAAAACAATCTGCAATCTCAAAACCTAAGACTAGAGCAAATAGAAACAACAGAAGTAAACAGGTAAAGCAGAAAACCGGTCAACATAAACCTGCCCCAACTGGGCCTCATCCACATGGACATCACCAACCCGGTCAACCCAAGCCTGGTCAAAGAAATGGCACACAAAATGTCAACCATCTCCCACATCACATGCATTCAACAGCTCCCCCCAAAATTAACAAAACCAAATCTCAGCAAGGAAAATCTGTTAAAATTTTTTTAAGAAAACCTAAACCTCACTTTACAACCAAAGTTCATCAAAATCCAAAAAGATCCAAGCTACCTGCAGTTTCAGTTGATAAAAGAAACAGTCAGCACAAAACTCCACCAAGAGCATTAGGATCACATAAAACATATATCTTATCAAAACCTCATAATAACACAACCGAGGAAAAGCAAATCAGCCAAACGAAGACTCCTATACAAAAAAATATTAGACAAAGGAAAGATAATCCAAATGCTACTGAACAATCTGGGAAGTCAAAACCTGTTGCGAACAGAACAAACAGAATCAAAAAGGTAAAAAACCAACCTGGTCAACCTGTGCATAGACATCCTCCACCGGGCCAATCAAGACCTCTTCAAAACTCTCCAGTGCAACAAAATCATAACCAGCTCCCAAATCCCAGGAAGTCATTGGCTCTTAAAAACCCTCGAACTATCAAATACCAGCCAGGCAAAACTACAAAAAAAATATCAAGAAAACCTAAACTTTACTCTGGCACTAGATTTCAACAAAACCCAAAAGTACCCATACTACCTTTGATTCCAAATGATCCAATAAAAAGTCATAGTCAAACCAAGCTGCAACCATTAGGTCCAAAGAAAACATCTGGCCAAGCAAAAACTCATAAAAATCCAACCATAAAGCAACAAACAAGTCACGCAAAGACTGGTCCAAATATTCCCAATCATCATCAGACTGGACTCTCAGGGCATCATCTAAATAAACCAGTAAGAAAACAATCTGGCCAAAGAAAACCTAAGGCAAAAGGAACCATGCAACAGAAAAGCAAAAAGGCAAGGAATCCACTCTGCTATTGGAGACCTCCCCAGCCAGGCCCACAGCACCATGGTCCTGGCCAACCAATACCTGGGCCAAAGATGCCTTTACTCTGGCATCCTGCTGTACAAAAGCAGTATCTTAATCCACTTTATCTCCATCCATATAAACCCATCCAGAACCCTGGTTCACGCAAACATTGTGTAAGGCAACCAGGTAAAAAGTACCCACTTCCTCCAAGCAGACCTCATCCAAAACCAGCACTGAAACCTAAACCTGGCTTTCAGCATCATTTTCCAGTGGTACTTCCTCCCACACAACCTGGGAAGTTGCCAACAGATCTTAACCCAACAACCTCTAAAACTGTATCCCCAGGACCATTTTTATTGACCACCCAAGCTTCTGTGACCCTTCAATCTGTATCAACTAGCAGAAAGCCCACCACAGACTCAGCGGCCCCTATCACCAAATCTTCCCCAACTTCTAATCCTACAGCTACAGCCACAAAATCCGCTGTTTCTACCAAACCTGTGGTTGATACTCCCAAATCCTCCACAAGTGCCAAGGCAGTGACCCCTACCACCAAATCCTCCACCACTAATAAACCTCCCGCAACTATCACTCCATCCACGACCAAAACCAAGGCTGTGACCACCGCTGCCAAATCCACCACCAACTCTAAGCCTGTCACCTTCCCAGCCAAATCCACCACAACTTTAAACCCTGTGATTCCTACTACAAAACGGACCACCTCCACCAAGCCTGAGGCACCCACCAGCAAACTTACCACCACTATTAACACTGTAGCTGACGCCAGTTCATCTGCCACTATATCACCCAAACCAACTGAAATCACTAGTTTCTCTTCCACCAGCCCTGCTCCTACAAAATCTGCCCAAATGACCAAATCTGTGGCAAAAACCACTAAATCCCTTCCTACTACCACCAAAGTTGCCAAATCTTCCAGTTCGGTATCACTCATCACAGAAACAACTCCTGCTTCTAATTTCTCAACGATTGTGACAAAAACTACATCTCCTATCACCACAGAATCAACTCCACAGGCTATATTAACCACCGCTACATCCACTACTACCACGGCATCACCTATCAATACAACCATACCATCTTCAGTCACTGCTGCAACTCTGGCTGGAAGTACCTTAAGAGCTGTGGACACCACAAAGACGCCAGCCACAACCACAGTTTCTGTCTCTACAGCATCATCGAGAAACATGTCTGCTGCTACCACAGCTGCCCCTATCACAGCTGCTCCCAAAGTTACTTCAACCCCCCTCATCACAGAGGCTGCTCCCAGCACAGTAGGTCTCTCTACCACATCTGTTGCTTCAACCACTCTTGCTCCCTCTCCCTCTTCTCCTTCAGCTGCTTCTACCTCCATCACCAAGTCTCTCTCTACCAGGCCTGCTGCCACCAGTACCACATCCACGGCTGTGGACACTACAGCTCCCTTGACCACAGCACAGGCTTTCACCAGCACCACTGCGGCTATCACACCTATTTCTACAACATTGGCACTGACAACCAGCTCTACTTCTACGGCTTTAAAGGTTAGTAAGACTACCCCTGCCACTATGGCCACAGCTGCCATGAAAACTACCACTTCTGCTTCTACAACCACAAAAGCAGCCACCACAGATGCTCACTCCACCGTAGCTGCTGCCCTAAGCACAGAGACATCCACAGTGACCATCCCTGAAACCACCACCACTCTTACTTCCGCCCCTCCCACTGTCCCTGTAGTACTGCATTTGACTACCTCAGCAGATGTCACAGCTTCACCCACTGATGCCACAGCCACAGCCCTGGTCACTGATGACACAGATGACACATCAACATCTTACTCTAGCACACTTGATGGCGCCACACTTGATTATCACCTTGACACTATTGACTTCACCTCTACCGCTTCCTATACATCATCTGCCAGCACACGACCCCCCACCTCCAAAGATGTTCCCTCTGCCACACTCTCTGCCACCACAGCTGTTCCTACTGCTCTTCCTACAACTGCCTCTGCTTCTACTATCACAGACACTGTCACCACCATGACTGCTGCCCCAAGCACTTCCACTCCATCCGGCACCATTCAAGCTGCCACCTCCACAGCTGTGGTTCCAACCACAGCAGCTGCCACTGCTATCTCTGGTATCACTAGTCACTTGGCTCCATTTATCTCACTTGGAGCAGGAGCATCCACAAGTATCACCTCTGCTGCCACCATCATGCCTGCCATGACCACAGAGGCCCCTAGCACAGCTTCTTCCACAGTCACTTCCTCCTCTGCTGCTTCTGTCACCACACAAGCTGCCATGAGCATGTCTGTTCCTTTTAGCACCACACAGATGGCAACAGCTACAGCTGTCCTCCCCAATTCATCTACAGAAGCCACGAGCACCTCCCTTGCCACCGTGACCACTGCTCTTCTTGACACTTCCCCTCAGGCCGCTGCTGTCACTTCTCCAGCCCCCATTCCTGCTCCTTCCACCCCTGGTGCCTCCACTCCTGCTGCCACCAGCACTTTATCAGCTTCCTCCATGTCTTTCAGCATTTTGCGAGCTTCCATCACACCTCCTGCCCTCAGTTCACCAATATCCACTGTGACCACCATGGAAAACATGATGAATCCTATTTCCACTACTTCCTCTGACTCCTCTGCTCTTTACTCCACTACCATTGAAGACACCACAATTTCTACTGACACTATACCAAGTACACTGGTCACCACAGATGATATGACAACATTGGGCTCTAGCACATTTGATGACACTATTATTGATTATGACTTTGACACCACCACTGCTACCTCTGTCACCACTCTTACTGCCACAGCCTCTTCAGTGCCTTCTACCACTCCAGAGCCCAGCAGTACCTCTGATGATCACTCCAGCTCACCTGCTGCCACAACTACTTCTTCTCCCTCTTCCACTACACAGAATGTCACTACTAGTTCTGCCACCCCCACAGCTGCCACTGCCATGTCTGCTCCTGCAACTACTGCATTTCTGACCACAACAGTAGCTGAGGCCGCTAATAAATTGGTTTCTCCCATCACACCTGGAGCACTTCCAGCAACATCCACAAGTAGCACATATGTGGCCACCAACACCTCTGCCAGGACCACAGAGGATGCTACCACAGCTGCTTCCACATTGATTTCTACCACAACCACATCTGCTCCCTTCACCACCACAACCTCTACCTCTACTACCTCCAACAGTTCACCTCTTACCACAACCACATCTGCCTCATCTACCACAGCCAGGATCTTAACATCCTCCGGCTCCACCAGCACCTCATTTGCTGCCATGACAACTTCTGTTCCTTCTTCCACCACTCAGGCTGACACCACCACTTCTGTCACTACTATACCTGTCTCTACCACCATCGCCACTGCCTCCTCCACACCTACCACATCTGAACCCATCACCTCCACAACTGAGGTCTCCTCTCCACCTGCCACCCTCACTACGAGTACTCCTGCCCCTCCCAGCACCACACAGAGTGCCACTACCACGGCTCCTCCCACCAGCTCATCTGCCGCAGCCATCGGTACAGCCCCAGTCACCTCAACCATTTCCCCTTCCTCAACTACCATGCAGTCTGTCTTTACAGCTTCCGCTGCCACAGCTGTCCCTACCGTGCCTGCTCCTACAACCACTACTATCACAAGTGCTGCCACCTCCACAGCTGAAGTCTCTTCCTCATCTGCTGCCACTAACACCACACCGATTACCACAAGCACATCCACCCCTTCTAGCTCCACACAGCCAGCCCTCAACACAGCCTTTCTCTCTCTCTCTTCTGCTGCAAGCTCCACCCCTGCCACTACAACCTCATCTTCTTCCTCAAACATTGCTCAGACTGACACAACTACTTCTGTCACAACCCCACCCGTCTCCACGACTCTCCTCACAGCCTCCTCCACAAGGACTACCACTGAGCCCATAATCTCCACAACCGAGGTCTCCTCATCACCCGCCACCATCACCACAAGTACTCCTGCTCTTCCCAGAACCACAAAGAGTGCCACTACCACAGCTCCACCTGCCAGCTCATCTGCTGCAGCCATATCGGTCCCTACCAAACCTGCTCCTACTAGCACCACTGCCACCACAGAGACAAGCACTACCACAGCTGGTCTCTTTTCTACATCAGCTGCTGCCTCATTTTCTGAGGCCTCTTCCCCTTCCACTGGGGAACCTTCCCTAGCATCAATAAGCACTACTTACGATGCCACTCACACCACCATGACTACTGCAGCCAATCCTACCACACCTGCCTCCACAATCACTCCTGCCACTTCTACAGGCACACAGGCTGCCACTACCACACCTGGTCTCACCACCATGTCTGCTATTACCAGTACCACACCTACAGCCACAATGACTTCAGTTCTTGCAACCACCACATCTGGTGCTTTAACCACTCCTTCCATTAGTACCTCATCAGCCCTCACCATGCCTGCTGCCACTGCAGCAGCGACCACAGCAGCTCCCTCCACCACTTCAGCTGATGCACCCAACACACTTGTTTCCACTGAAGAGATCACCTGTGGTACGCCCACAACTCCTAGGCCCACTACCACAACTGTTTCCTCCACACTTGATGACACTGCCCCTTTTGACACCACAACTCCACCTATCGACATGACAACCAACAATGTCATCATAGATAACTACACTTTAACACTTGACCCTAGCACATTTTATGACACTACACTTGATAGTAATGATGGCACCACTGAGAGTGACACAGCTGAGCCCACATCAGATGCTTTTACACAAAGTCAGGCTGAAACTGAATCATTTCCTACAGCCCAGTCACCATAGAGCACGATTCACATGGGTGAAACTTCTGAACCAAACTTAACCCGAGACCAAAATCTAACACCTACTACTCTTTCTCACAAACGTGCTAAATTTTCTTCCAGCTAACAATATTTTCATTTCTATTCTTAATATCAAAAGGAAGTTTAAACAGCATAAGTACATTTCATTTCAGTACACAAACTAAAACTATCCTTTCTATTATCTATGAAATGATAAAAACTTATCTTTAAATTGTGTAAATCACAATGACTTTTTTCTAAAACATATACCCAAGAGAAAGATTTAAAGAAATCATGCCAAAATGTTAACGATGTTTGCTCTGGTGGATGAATTAGAGAGGGCTGCAGGACTGAGGTGAATGGAATCATATCTGACTGAAGGAATCCCTTTGGCTCCCTATCCAACACCTCTCCCTAAACTTCTCCAGATTTCCATGTCATCCAGCAAATGCTACAAATGCACTCTGGACTTGATGAACACACATACATACACAAATATAAATCCTTAAGAATTATGAACATTTCTGATGTAATCAAAGTTAACTGCAAGCAAGCCAATTCATGAAGAAAAGTTAACATGTTATTATTTACTAGTTATCATTACCATGAAGAGATCCTAAATTAAAAGTCTTTATCCATTAAAGGTGCAATAACAATTTGTAAGTGAATCAAAAAGATCCACCATCATTGTTTGAAAATTCAGTACCACTGCAGCTATCATAGAACGCAAGCTCTCTGAGCTCCCATTCACATGACACTGGGCATAAACTTGCTCATGGCTGCTGCCTACCCAGCGGTCACCTGAGTGATGAGATTAAAATTCACAAAAAGAATAAGCCAGAAGCAATAGAAATTAAATGAAAATAAAGGCTAACATGAGAAAACTGAAGATATGTTATTAATGACATTTTCATTTTACTTCCAACAATACCTGGCCTACGAAAAGATAATTTTTAAAAGATAATTTGTAGCTCTGAGGTGCATCAGGCACAGATTAGCCATTCATAAATCATTATGCAATGGATTAAGGTAACCTTTCACAGGGCAATGATATAATGCTGAAATTAATTAAATGAATTACATAAGAGAAAATTTAATATAGAGTACATTATTCTTTACTACAAATATGTTCCTAAGAAGTTTCATGTAAGCTGATTATTTTTAATTAAATCATATTAAGAGCACTAAAAATGCCTGCTATATGGTACTCTTAAATTATAATAAATACTTATAATAAGAAAAAAGTCACCTTTTGTTTTATCTGCTGGGAAGCTTTGAGTTTTTATTCACGACATTTACTTAAAGAATTACAAGGGGAGCATTTATCGAAAAGTAAATATTCATAAATTTATTTCTGCAGACTATGACTGTATATCTTTCACAGAGCACACACAATAGCAGCAATCACTGAAAACTTTACTTCGAAGTCCATAATTTAACCATAATAAAGGTCCTCTTTAATAAACAGCGTGCATTAGCAGCCCCAACAGAAGTAAATACCCACCACAGATGGGAAAGCTACAACAAAGAAAATCTCTTCTTCATTTTTGCCACATAATAAAAGTTTAAAATGGACTGTCTTCTTTTTGTTTGTTGTACATAAAAGAATCCAAGAGCCCCTCAGTTTCAATTAAAAGGATATGTGTGATAAATTAAGTGCAATGATTAGATCCAGCCACACATAAAAGAAAGCAGTCTGTTCCACCTCCAATACTTTCTTTACATGCTTATAACTCCTCAACCTGGGCAGATACTGGACTAGAATATATGCCTGTATATAAAGCAACCTGACTATAAGACAATTTCCACATTTTCTGGGTGAGAGGATAACCAAAATCCCTCTGAATTTGTAAACCCAAATACAGAAGCTTCTAAAGATGTAAATGAAATTGTCATACTCTATTTATAATATGTAATCTATTTACTTAGATCTACATATATAAGATCACATATTATGTGGAAAAAGATATTAATGTCTAATAACACTTTCTTCTACTCTCACATTTCATAAAATAATTTTCTTCAAACTCTCAAGATTCATCTTCGATGCACCATGAAATACATCTCATATCATGCACATGCTATTTTTAATATTTTAAAGCTGGCCACTCATCACAAATGTGCCACAATCCATAGTTTGAAAAACTCTGCCTTAAGAGTTGCATTTGGGCTAGACTACTGAATTATGCCATGAGCTTGGACCACAAACTGCAAGAGCCATTACTAAGGGTATTGGGAATTTAGTTTTCTGAAAACTTGCTCTTCCCTGGTGACCATCTCTCCTTTCCATTCTTATTCCAGTCTCTGAGTCTGGATTGGCATCCTCAGCTAAGCAAACCAGACTCTACTTTTCTCTGGGATTGACCGAGCATGATAATCATCAAAACTACTTGACCCAGACTCCAGTTTCAACATTTTTTATTACAGACTTTTTGACCACTCTCCTGTTCCTAACAGCTTCTTTGTCTCGCAATTAGCTGTCCTTGGCTGTAAATGGCGCTTGGATCTCAATAAACCCTGCACAAGCCAAGACCCTCTTCCCGTGTCGTGCCAGGGCAAAGTAACCTAACAGAGCAAGAGAGTTCAGGAAAAAATATCTGATTTACTAGAAATTAAGAAAAACTGTTTCAAATAACCACCAGGACAAAGTGAAAATCAAAACTGTGATTACAAATCATCTAAAAAGTTAGGAAGAGTTGAACAGTTTGTTCCCAAATCAAAGCTGTGATCAAGAAAATTTTAGTCTTAAATGTTATGTTATTAGCCAAAATAAATAAGGAGGACTACATCAAACTAAAACGCTTCTGCACAGCCAAGGAAAAAAATCCACAAAATGAAAAGGCAACTTACAGAATAGGAGAAAATATTTGCAAGTCATTTATCTGATAAGGAGTTAACATCCAACAGATATAAGGAACTCACACAACTAAATAGCAAAAAAACAATTGGACTAAAAAATGCGGAGGGGAATTGAATAGACATTTTTCCAAAGAAGACATACAAATGGCCAACAGGTACATGAAAAGACGCTCAACATCACTAATCATTAGGGAAGTGCAAATTAAAACCACATGAGCTATCACCTCACATCTATTAGAATGGCTGTTGTCAAAAAGACAAGGGATAAGTGTTGGTGAGGACATGGAGAAGAAAGACCCTTGAACACTGCTGGTGGGAACGTAAATTGGTGCAGCCACTATGGAAAAGAGTATGGCCATTCCTCAAAAAATTAAAAATAGGACTACCATATGATCCAACAATCCCACATCTGGGTACTGCTGGTTCGAAAAATGGCCCCTATACAGGGAGGGCAGGGAAGAAACAGGCAGACCATTCCAGACTGGCAGGTGGCAGGTTTAACGAGCAAGAAAACATACATAAGAGGTTTGTTGTCTTCTGCAACCACAAGACAAGATCTCTGCAGCCACCGGCCAGAATCTTCAAAGTTTATATAGAGGCCTTAACTGGGTTCAGTCACATTTTCAGCCCACATGGTCTCAACAACACCTTACTCTCTCAAGGCTACATCCTTGAAAGCAGTTCCAGCTGTGGGAACGGTGGGCAGAACATACATTCCAAGGACAGGGGAGGGTAAGGAGCCTCCAATTACCAGGGTCCAGCTGATGGGTCAACAGGCAGTCACATCCTCTCTATGACTTCCTCCAACACTCCACCCCTCACGACCAGCGCTTCCAATCCCACAGCCCCCATCTTCTGCAATGTGCCCTGAGCAGTCAGCAAGGGATTTCATTAGCATGGAGGTGGCTTGTTTGGCGACTATCTGTTTACAGTGGAGGCAGAAAACATAGCAACGATATAGGCACGTGCAAGAGAAAACACAGATTAAGAAAATGATTCCCAAAATAAGTAACAATTTTTTCCACCAAGAGCCCCATGATCCGAACCACTGATTTATTAAGTACCCCAGCTGGGGGTCAGTCACTCAGGGCATTCACTTGCATCCTCATATGATTTAACAAAGATGTCACATTAGCAGACTCACCAGGTATGAACACATAACATTCTCTTTGGATAATGGTATAGGTGCCCCCTTGTGAGGCAGTGATAACGTCTAAGGCCATTCTATTTTGGAGGACAAGTTTTCTCATTAGAGACATCTCAGCGTTCAGTAAAGACAAGTTTTGTCAGCTACCAATTAAGCCTTGCTAAGAATTTACTAAGGGCTTCTACGTGTGTTATAATGTCCTCTGGGCCAATGGAGGGAACAAAGATGATGACCAAATGGTTGTACCAGTGGAAAGTAGAATGCGCCCACCTGACCTCGAAGAGAGGGAGGTCGCAGCTTTAGGAACTTGACCTGGTTGTGCATACCACACATGTTGGTCAGAGGAGGCAGCATTGTCAAGCGTGAGGATATGGACTGGGGGGTGGGACATGCCGGACTAGGAGGCCCACATTCTCCCCTCTTTCAGTGGTGCATGTTCCATTCAGGTGGAGGGCATTTCAACAGATCCAGCTTGCAGCAGGACAAAGGGATCCCAGTGGAGACTGAGTAGTTCCCCCTCACCCAAGGGTGCAAAGTAACTTGCCCATCCCAGTGGGACGTCCCATTGCAAATTTCAGTAGATACTTTTCCCAGGCATGATGGGGCTTGGTGTTTTCACTAGCATAGTATGTTGATTCATGGTGAGAGGTG
Source organism: Equus przewalskii (assembly GCF_037783145.1). Classification (NCBI taxonomy): domain Eukaryota; kingdom Metazoa; phylum Chordata; class Mammalia; order Perissodactyla; family Equidae; genus Equus; species Equus przewalskii. The sequence continues at coordinate 64,374,863 of NC_091833.1, read as the reverse complement.
GGGCAATGGCTGTCTCCTATGACTACTATACCTTTACAGTACTGGGTGTGTCAGCAGGGGTCCCCAGTCTAGCACATAAGGCAACAGGCCCTACCAAATGATCATTCAAATGTATTGAAGCCTGGGGCAGTACTTTGGTCCACCTGGCCAAGGTGGTTTTACCTGTTAGTAATTTAATCTGCTTCTTTAATATTCCATTTATCCTTTCTACCAACCCTGCTGCTTGCAGATTAGGGGGAGATGGAACCTCCTTTCAATGTCACGGTCTTTTGCCCACTCTTGCACATCATGAGCTTTGAAATGTGACTCCCATCACTGTTTATTCAACAACGGTATCTGTCAAATAATCTAATCCCTTCTAATCCCCTAATGGTGCCAGCCTGGTTTGTGAGGTGACAGGAGAAAGTCTGGATTAGGCCAGATGCAGTGTCCACACAAAAGCATATTTTGAACCCTCATTCTGATCTCCTCCAATAAATATTTAATAATGAAAGCCTCAATACTTTCCCCTAAAATTAAGAAAAAAGAATTTTGTATATAATCACCACCTTTATATAAGATTGTACTGAGATTCTAGCAAGGGTAAAAAGCTATAAGGCAAAATGCAATTGGAATGGTAAAAAAAACTATCATCTATGTAGAAATCCCAAAGTAATCTGGAAAAAAAGCCATTAGAATTAATAAGTGAGTTTAGCAAGGTTGAAGGATACGTAGTTATTATGCAAACGTCAATTCTATCTCTATATACGAGGAATGAACAATTGAAAACTGAAATAAAAAATACTATTTACAATAGCATCCAAAATACTAAATACTTATGAATGAATGAAACAGAATAATTTGCAAGAGCTATACAAGCAAACTGTAGAACAGTGCTATGAGTAATTAAATAAGACCCAAATAAGTGGACACAGATACCACATTTAGGGATTGGAAGACTTAACATAGTTTTAATTCTCTCCAAACTAGTCTACAGACTAAATGCAACCAGAATCAAAATCTCAGTGTGATTTTTTCTGTGGAAATTGACAAGCTGATTCTAAAATCTATATGGAAAGTCAAAGGAATCAGCACAGTCGAAACAATTTTGTAAAAGAGGAACAAACTTGGAGTACTTACACTTCCTAATTTAAAACAACATAAAGCAACAGTAATCAACACGATGTGGTATTGCTGTAAAGACAGACGTAATGATCCACGGAACAGAACAGGCAATCCAGCAATAACCCCCACATATATAGTCAATTGATCTTTTGTAAAGATCAAGTACTTGCCCTTGGTACTCCCTACTCCTAGACCTCGCCCAGTATGCTAACACCTGTTAAAATCTAGTGTTCTGTCGCTGCCATCCTGTGTGCCTCCATTTCTAAACGTCACCCGTTCCCTTCTGGATTTTGTATTGCTGCCTCTCAACTGTCTGTCAGGAGACTCTCCAGTGGATAGTAACCCCTGGTGCCAACTGCTTACCTGATTCACATCTATTGTCTGTTGACTGCACCCTTCGAATGCCATCTTCTATCCACTATACTGAGCTACTTCCGAGAAACTGCAGATGGCACCATCCCCAAGAAGCCCATCTCAGTGAATGTATCAAGCCAAATCCTGGCTCCTCAAGACCTCCATCAAGCCATTTAAGTGAACCAGGACCAGACATCCCTAAGATACATCAGGAGATACCTCATCTCCCAATCCTGCTCTCTGACACTGAGTTCACCATACTGGTAAAGTCCATTAAATCTGTTGAAGTTCTATCACTTAGAAAGTTCTGCCTTTAAGGCATTTGAGCTAGTTATATCCTCCAGTGACATAAGTCCTTACACACAATTCACTTATCCTAACACCTCCAATCTTAGTTAGCCCGTCATATTTTGCATCTAATAATCACAAAGAGGAGTTCCTCTGAAATGCTTCTGTAACCTCATTGTTCTTGTCTCAAGCCAATCTGGGGTGAGATGTGGCTTTTTTCAGATTCTGCTTGTGTAGTGATTCAAAATTCACTTTATCAGGTATAACTGCAAGGGCTTAGTTTCTTTGGCAAGCTTTATAAAATATTGATAACTTTGTTCTATTCAACCTGAAAACATCCTTTTTTTGGTGCTGTGGTTCTGCACATGAGTCTCTACTTTTAGGTCTGTGCCAAGATCCCTACCCAGCTGCAAGCATTTTCTGCGAGCCTGTGACAATGTTGTGAGTTAATTTCCACAACTGTCAGTGGGAAGACAAATTCTGGAATGTGTTCCAAACTGAATATGGATTTCCCCATTGGGCAGAGACATGGATGTCACAAAAAACTCTACCTGTGTAACACTGTCTATCTGCTTCCTTGTTGCCATAATTCTGGAATGCTTACATCTAACAGTTTCACAGATAATAATAGCTAACACTTATTCGGCATTTACTTTGTGTCAGATACCGCTAAGTATGTATCACTCATTATCCCACTTAATCTTCACAATAACTCCACAAGGTAAATCCCATAATCATATACATATATTGCTAATGAGGAAACTAAATCTCAGAAGAGTTGAATAACTTAAGCAAAGTCAGACAGCTAATAAGTCAGAGGGTAGAGCTCAGACAATTAAATATATAGCCCAATTCTACACCAATCACTGTAAAATACACTAAACTCTTACAGAAAATATTCCTGTTTTATTTCTTTAAAGACTTTTAAAAATAGGTGAACCCAAACATTAAATGGTGAAATAGATTTTCCTTAAAAAATTCCTCTAATTGAAACAGGAATCAGCAAACTTGTTTTGTAAAGGGTCAGGTAGTAAATATTTTAGGCTTTGTGGGTATTTTCTGTTGTTGTTTGTTTTTATAGTCCTTTAAAAATGTAAAAACCATTCTTCATTTGGGCACAAAACCAGGCCACAGGCCAAATTAGGCCCCCATACCATTGTTTACCAAAGCCCGCTCTAGTAGTAAACTGGTTACCATCTTCACTAAATCTAACTTATAATACACATTTCATTCTATAACTTTTTCATAAACTCAGTCAGACCCTTCTTTATTATTTCTTCTCTTAGAGTACAAATTCCTTCCTAAGACATGTTAGGGTCCCTCTTGCTACGACTGCAGGGAAACAGCCTCAAAATCATTGCAAGTTGACTTTGCCTTTGCCAGTATCTTTCCTTTCTTTTTTGATAGCACTCAGCTAATCAGAGGAAAGATTTCTCCACATTCAGAGCTCTTCTCTTGCTTCCCTTCTTATATTTGGCACAAACAAAAGAAAAACTATGGCCTTCCAGTTTTCCCATGCAACCTGCCCTGTGACTGTCTCTTTAATGAGATGTCCCCGTTTGTTTTGTTTTAATCAGAAGTAGTTCTGAGAGTCTTTCCTTCCTTTGTAATGTTCACCTGTCTAATCTGTCTCTCAGATCAGGTGGAATTTAAGCAATCTCTTCTCAGGAACTGCTTAGACAAAGAATCAGATTGTTTTTAATACTTTATTACATAAAAGTTGAAAAATTACAAATATCTTAATATATTCCATAACATTTATTTTAAGTTTTTTATCCCTTCCTGGAAAAAATAACTGACACAAAGAAAAAAAGTTTTAAGCAAATTTTTTAGAAGACTGGACTATATTTAAATACCGTCTTTATCACAGACATCAGTTGACCTTCTTGTGCTCAGAAAGTGAGATTCTACCCTTTACAAAAATTTACAGGACTCAAGAATATGCCAGAAAAAAACATTTCCTCTTCAACTACTACTCTATTTATTACATGTCTGCATTAAAATGATAAGGTAATAAATACAAATGCTGTTAACCTAGTTCACAACTCTACCTGAGCAATTCTTTTATGTGGAGGCCTAACCATGCAGAGACGCCGAGAATCACCTCCGCGATTCTTGCTGCGAACGTCCACTGATCCTGCTATCCCCTATAGAATGACCTGTTTCTTTCCCTGCCCTTTAAGTCCAAGCCCTTCTTATCCTATGCTTTAGTCCCCCCTTCCAATGCAAAATGCCATCTTTAAAGTAGACCTAAAACTTCAGAGGGAGACACAACAATTGCAGAAATAATTGTAATTTCTCTCAATAAGGAAGAGCCTTACTCAATGAACGATTTAGCTTCAGTTTTGCTGAACCCAAACCAGAAGAAAATAACAAAATGAAATTTTAAGATCAAAATAGAAGGAAAAAAAAGATCTCCAGGCTAAAAAGGGTTAGTTTTAGAAAATTGAAGCCAGAGGTATAAAGCTGATACAAAAGGTATAGTCATGACAAAGAAATATTGACAAGCTAACTTAAGTGGGGAAAAGGGAAAATATTAAATGAGGCATTTTAAAGTACAAACTATCTAACCTTCCCCTAATAAACATACTTAGAGAAAGTAGTATTAAAAAGATTTCAATGTTACCATTATCCATTGTTAGTCTACTGACTTTGTTACGTTAAGCAATATGAGTGCCCCCACAGATTTCCACAGCACTATACTTGCTTCAAATAATTGTTCTAGATCATTGATAACTATGAAGTATATGGAAGTACTTTGAAAATGAAAAGAATTTAGGCACAGTTAAGATAGGACAGATGATACAGATAAAACTGATCGTGGTAGGAAATCAAAAACTAAAGAAGATGCACATAATTCTCTTTACTTTTTTCTTGCATATCTAGACATAAATTAGATTAGATAGTCCCTGCTAAGACTAGCCAAAGCTGAGACGCTGCTCTCCACCACTTTCCCAGGCCAATCTTCCCTTGTGCGTAGCCAAATTCTCTTTCTCTTAACTTCAGATCACTTCTCTAAACCTGTAACTGGATTCCATAGATAGACTCTCTCAGCTTGCAAAAACCTTCTCAAAACTCTAAAGGAAGTCAACTCTCAACTTTAATAAAACTAAAAGATACATTTCAAACTACAAAGACAAATCCTAAAATAATATTGATACAGTAAAAGCTGTCTTATTCCACTGATTGAAATAATTGATGTTCTCCATATTCTAAATACATTTTACGAAGGATTAGAAAGCATAAAACAATCTGAAAAATCCATGGGGCTGAGGTCAAGGTAGAAAGCAGGTTGGTAAAAGCCTTCTACTATGAATTCTACCTTACTGGACTTTTCAATTAACCAACATCTGGTCCTGATTGAATCAGATAAGAAACTTCTTCTTTCTTTCCAACTGTGAAACATTTTTGTGTAGAGGTGAGAGTGTAATGAGGAGCAGAAAAGCAGCCGTAGCTTTTCTATTCCAGAAGAGCAAAACTCAATGAGTAGTATACTGTGAGCTTAACATGTGCAGCCCCATGTCACAACACCCAGTGCTAATTTAAAATATGGCATAATGGTGAATTATAGTCTATATGTTAGTAATTTTCATACATTATTTCCAAAATTTGTACAACTGACATATGCTACTGTATGATCACGAGTTCCTAAAATGCCAAGCAGCTCCAACACTGCAAGAATATTAAAGGAATAAATGATACTCATTATTTATTGAAAAATAAAACCTGAAAGGCACTAGATTAGGTTTGGACAGGTTCAGTTATTCTTATACTTTTCCAACATTTAAAGAAAACTGAATCTGCTATCTTCTGGTGTGAATCAAGACTGTAGATAAATTAGACATTTCTAGAAATCCTATTAATTTTTTCAGATCATTAAAAATCATCAACTAAGTGAGCAATAACTTAAGGTGATTTGAGAATTGTTCTAATGAAGTCATGAACTCAGAAAAACTTGTTTCATGTTAATAAAAATTCTACTCCACAGTCAATTTTGATCACAACAAGCACATTGTAAATACATGTCACTGGCTACTAGCAAAAAAGAGGGAACAAAATTGACATTACAACCCACATCCACTAACTCAATGGTATGTCAAAAACTTCTCCTACTTCCCTTTGATGGCAATTCGATACCTGAGGGCTTACAATTCAAAAGCACCATATCAGGCTCTAAATTATCTGTCATTCTCACAACAACTTTGTAAGGTAGATGTTACCCTTATTTTACAGATAGGAAAAGTGAGGTTTAGAGAAATGAGATAACTTGACAAATATTATATTGCTACTACGTGGAGAAGCAAGGAATCAAACTCAAACCATATAACTTCTGAACCTGCCCTCGGAGACCATATGTGAAAAAGAACAAACTGACTGGCTAAAAGTGGAATGAGAGTTTCAAAATCGTATTCCAGCTTGACAATTTCATTTGGTAGAAAAATCTAACCTTTATAAAAATGGGTCTTAAATTTCTTTCTAAAAATAAATATTTGTAAGACATCTGGTCTAGTCATTTGAGAAATCAATATCATGGGGGAAAAGAGGGAAGACCATTCTACGACAAAAGAAACTAGAGTCATAACAAGTAAAAGTAACACATGGCCCTTATTTGAGTCCTGGTTAGAACAAAACAACTAAAAATACTTTTGACAAAACTCAGGAAATTTGAATACGGACTGAGTTTTAGATTATATGTGTGAATTATTAATGTTGTTAGATGTTGCTGGTGCTGTGTTATAAAAGGGTTTTTTAGAGAAAAATACTGAAATATTTATAGATTAACTATCATGATTTCTGTAATTTACATTAAAATATTTCAGCAAAACAATCAATTAAGTATCTATAGCAAAATGTTAACAACTGTGAAATCTAGGGAATGGATATATAGTTGTGCATTATTCTACTCTCCTCATTTTGTTGTATGTTTGAATTTTTTTCAAAATAACAAATCAAAAATTTAAAAATTGCTCATATCAAAAACTTCAATGTTTGGGGGCCAGGCCAGTGGCATAGCAGTTAAGTTTGCACATTCTGCTTTGGCAGCCCAGGGATCACCAGTTCAGATCCCAGGTGTGGACCTACGCACTGCTTGTCAAGCCATGCTGTGGCCGGCGTCCCACAAATAAAGTAGAGGAAGACGAGCACGGATGTTAGCTCAGGGCCAGTCTTCTTCAGCAAAAAGAGGAGTATTGGCGGCAGATGTTATCTCAGGGTTAATCTTCCTCAAAAAAAAAATTTCTACGTTTATCTTTCAGCTCTGAAACAACTGTCCTTGACCAGTATTTAGAATCGTTATTTTTCTTAATCCTCTGCCCTTTGTTAAATCATATTTCTTGACAGAGGAAAAATGATGTTCCATCGCAAGAACTGTCAGGGGAAACCCCTCTGCTTACTTTGAGAGGCCAACAGGAAAGGGTGGAAGATCTGTTCCTGCTTGGAAGACCTGGGCCGTGCTTGTTTAAGTCTCCTTAAAAGTCATCAATCACTGTCATGCTTGGCAATCAGGTAAATTATTCATTGAGAACCTCTTATTGTCACCATGTTCATCAGGAAGAAACTGATGCACAAAGGACTACTGTCAACCTCAGTGAATTACAACTATCCTTTCTTTGTCTTTGAAATCAAATTCTTTAACAGAAGAGACCTTATCCTAAATGCAATAAATGATCTCTTTCCAAAAAACTCAACTGGAGAGCTATAAAACGTGAAAATTCTCTTGGCCTTTCTCCTTCTTTGCTTCCAGTTACCATCCTAAAAGGATCAGCTGAAGGCAATCAACCGGATTGAACATCCTAAGAAGAAAGAGTCACACCACGCCAGGTATATGGATATTTTAGATATATCAGGGACTAACGTATTCTAACGTAAGCTACGCAGCTTTCAAGTTATACACATATACTAAATAATAGAGGTAGTTATTGTAATACAATTATTCTCCCCTTTTCTCATGAACTGCTAAACTATGTGATAACAGACCCAATTCATATGTTATTGGAAGAAAATATGTTCAGTGGGGAATGTTTTTTAATATTGAAAATAAAGAGAAGGAAGTCTGATAGGACATTAGGAACCAGATAAAATAATCATAATAATTCCTTTCTCCAGTTGGGCCAGATGGTTTTCTTCCTGGTATACTAGCAGTATAATAACAACCACCACCGAGCCTTTATCGTGGACCAGACATTGTCCTCAGAACAATTTGTAGAATATGTTATTCCAGGCAATCCTCAGGGCAATCTTAAAATGTAAGACTGCGACTCACTCAAGGTCACAAAGTAAGTGGTAGAGTTCGGATTTAAACTAAGTATGACTGACTCTAACACCAGTTTGATAAACCACACTGCTATCTTGTGAAGTGTACTTGATCTGACGGCACACCACACTGACGTGTGCACACTAATTTACTTACCCTAATAGGCACTGCGGCTACATAATAATTTAACCCTTATTTCATTTTCTGAAATCACGCTGACATGTACATATTGTATACATGATCAAAAGAAGAAAAATAAAAGGCCATGTCCCCTCCCTTACTCTCCCCTCCTACAAGTTGTAGGCAAAAGCACAATTATCTTTGGTAGCAGTTACTCAAAAAAAAAATTGATTAAATCTGTACTATGTGCTAAAGACAGTAATATAAAAATGAAATAGAACATAACTCCTGTCCTTTAGGGATTGAGAAAAAGGACATCAAATGGCAAAATCTGCAGTAGAATGAAGTCTAGAGAAGAGTCCATTCAACATGGTTCTTGGTCCTAAGTGACAGCTTCATAATACAGAAACAAGGAACACCTCCCTTGCTTAAAAGATCATGGAACATGTACAAAACCATGTTCAGCAAATAGTAGTTTGTATGATGGTTCACCAAACAGGGAAGCTTCTAGAATTAGAATAGGAATAAGAAGAAATTTTTTCCTTCTGTTATTGCTAAACTTCCTAAGATCCTGCCCTTCCTAGGCGATCTTTAGTATCAGTGGAAAATACTCATGCTAAGAGGTAGATACAAGAATAATTCTTGACTCTCTTCCATTGCTTTCTTTCTGAAAGAATGTGTTCTGGCTTGAAGTAATTTTGTCTCACCACTATGAAGTGAAAATACATATATAATTTTCAGAAACCATCGTTCTCTTTTAAGCAGTTCCTTCTAACAAAAATAAGTCATTTACCAAAATGCATCCCTTTCCCACAATATCATAATTAATAGTGAGCCACTTTTCTGCTTTTCCCAGAAGCCATAAGGAAAACATGAAAACTCTGCCACTGCTGGTGTGCATCTGTGCACTGAGTGCTTGCTTCTCAGTAAGTATCCACCCAAATAACTTTTATTCTTATATACCAATAGCCAACATTTAGTGGGTATACCCAATTGTGACTTCAAAAGCACAACATGCAATTCCTATTTCCAAGAAGCTTGATATCTTTTCTTTTCTGTGAAACATAAGACAACAGATAATTAAAGCACAAGTAAATGATTTGTTTCACTTAATCAATATTTACATAGCACCAACTTTATCACAGGTGTGATAAGATCACATGGAGATGCAAAAGATAGGTCATGTGGGACCATATTGGTGTAGAAAAATGGAATTCATTCTCAGAATGTCAGGAAGACTCTGGATGATTGTAGTGCCCCCAGGGGAATGACATGACTGTGGCCTTGGGGGAAAACAGATTGCAGGGGCCAAAAGTTGAGGCAAAGAGACCAGTCAACAAGCTATAGCAGTGGTCCAGATGAAAAATGATGGTGACTTGCACTACATGTCAGCAATTAAAATGAAAGATGAGGGTGGATTTAAGACATATTTTGGCGATTGTCTACCATAACTTCGGCTGGATTGGGTGTGTAGTTAAAGAAATAAATGAGCAAAACAGTTCTGTTTTAGAAGGGTTAAATTTGAAATGGATATTAGATTTCTACAAGGAGATGTCACAAGCCAACTGGATATACATTGTCTGGAGCTCAGAAAGAAGTCAAGGGGTAAAGTCTACTTTTAGAATGTATTTGAAGCCATGGAACCTTACAAGATCACCTAAAGAGAAAATTTTGGAAGTTTGGATATAGATAGAGAAAATGAAGGAACCACAAAAGGGGACAGGAAAGTACGGTTTTCAAAACCAAGAGAAGATTACAAAATGGACCCTACCTTTAAAATTTAACTTATTAAAAAATTATTATAACCACACATATTCAGGCCTTAAATCCTTATCAACTAATATGTGAATGGAGATTATAGCAATCTTACAGTCATAATTTTGTGGGTTTTTTTGAGAAAGACTAGCTCTGAGCTAACATCTGCCAATCCTCCTCTTTTTGCTGAGGAAGACTGGCCCTGAGCTAACGTCCATGCCCATCTTCCTCTACTTTATATGTGGGACGCCTGCCACAGCATGGCTTGCCAAGTGGTGCCACATCAGCACCTGGGATCCCACCCAGCGAATCCTGGGCCGCTGAAGTGGAACATGCGCGCTTAACCGCTGCACCACTGGGCCGGCCCCAACAGTCATAATTTTTACACCTATACTGTGATTTACAATCTATAAATGCATATGTTCTCATCTACTCTTCAACAGCCTTGTGAAGCATATACTGTTACTGCTATTTTCACACAGCAAAATTGTGCTTTATAGATAGATTGTGGTTCAAAAGTCATCTGGATGTTCAGATGATGGGCTTAAGCCCATATCTTCTGAGCCCAGTTTGAGTGCATTTTCTGCTATAATCACAGAAATGAGCACCAGGGCCCAGGGAAAATCGCAAGATGGTTTTTTGGGGGTGGATACTATGTGGTGAGGGAGGATCTGAGAGTATCCAAGAGTAAACTGCATCCACTTTATCAGTTCTCCTGCTCTCTCTCTCTACTCTTTGCAGTCCTAATATTCAGAAGCCTTATTCAACATACCCAGCCCCATTCAATAAATCTACATTCCACTTCTCTACCCTTCCTTCAAATTTGTCAAAATAAATGTGAACAAACACATATACGTATACAGCCTTAGAGCTGTATCACCTTGAATCGTTATTAATTTTAATCTTCCTTTCCCAAGAAACCATAAATATCTTTGACCTTGCACTCTCCTAGTCTACTTCCTTTCTATTTCTCTTCTTCTTTCACAGCTTATTTTTTCCTCCTCCTCCAACTCCCAAAATCTGGCATTCCTCTAGTTATTTTAGGAATCTTCCTCTTCCTCCTACCCATCCTTTCTTGCTCCAAGGATTATGTGCCTCTCTACACTTCCCCTCCCTGACTCCAGCCCACTCTCCCCTCAAAAGTGTGGTTTGTCTGTGGAGACACATTCCCCTAAAAGTTACTTAATCTCTCTGGGACTCAGTTTCCTCATCTGTGTAATGAGGAGAATAATAGTACCCACCTTAGGGTGTTGCTAAAGAATCAAGTAAAATTATATTTGTAAACCAATCAGAATAGGGAATAACACAAAGTAATGCTGTATAAGAATTTTTTATAAAAGTAAATAGCAGATGTGAACAGGCAAATGAGCATACCTTTAACACACTCTTCCTGGCTTATCTATATTTCTTACAAGCACCTCCATACTTCAGATATCTAAGCTCAAACCCTTAGAGGTATTTTCAACACCCCCCCACACAAGCCCAATTCCCATCAACAAGCTCTGTTAAAGGCATCTCTAACTGCCAATTATAATAATTACTCAACATATTTTAAGTAAACTAGTCAAACTGGTCATTTGATACATGTTCTATGCTAAGCTAATATTAAAATCAATATGATTTTTTTTTCCTTCTTCTCTCCAAAGCTCCCCAGTACATAGTCGTATATTTTAGATGTGGGTCCTTCCAGTTGTGTCATATGGGGTGCCACCTCAGCATGTCTTGATGAGTGGTGGTAGGTCCGCGCCCAGGATCCAAACAGGCAAAACCCTGGGCCAGCGAAGCTCAGTGTGCAAACCCAACCACTCGGCCACAGGGGTGGTCCCAAAATCAATATGATTTTAATTAATTTCCTTCATATCAAAATGTCATAGATATTATTTTGGTCACCTAAATTAAAATAGCTGAAACTTTTTCGCATCCTAATAAGCACTTTTAAATGTTAAGATTTTATTCAAGGAGAAATTAGTGTTTTTATTATCAATTCCATGCATTTGTTCATTCAATAAATATCTAACAAGTACCTGTTATGTGCCCTCCAGGCATAGTTCTAGGAATCGGGCAGAGATTAACAAAATAAAGTCACCGCCCTCATGAAATTGACCATCTGATTAAGAGAATGAAGAGCATAGGTATTTCAAAGCATAGAAATCACAGAATTAGACTTTGGATCTGGAATTTAATTTAATCCAAATCATTTCATAAATGAGTAAACTGAGAGCCAATGATCCAAAGTCACTCATTTAACAGTAGGTGTAGGATGGACCCAGACGTCCCCTGATGGTCTGCTGCGGTGTGTTTCAAAAACCTTCCTCTAAGGTGTGGGAGTTCTTCACACCATCCTCAGAGACCACCAGGAAAGGGGGAGACTGAGCCACTGGAATGTGAGGCCCCCAATCCTGCTTCAATCAGAGCAGTTTCATGATTATCCGGATCACACATTGAATCTCCAGGGAAAGATTTGCTTGAATGATGAGACCCGCTTACTTCATATTAGAAAACTACTGCCCTCCACTGGAGAGGATCTCCTGAGAGGGTCCATGGTCAGGGAAGAATCCTGGGTTCAGAATTACAGACTCTGAATTTCTATGCCCTTTTAAGAGAGCTCTATGCAAAAGCATTAACATTATGTGGGTCAGAGGCCATTACCTTAACTTATGGATATTCTCAGTTAAAAACTGAAATGTCCTAGATAATTTAAGTTTTTTAAACAATTAATGCCTTTCGAAGTTATTTTTGAGGCTTGGTATACCAGTCTCTGAGCAAGTTCTCTAGCTAAACAACTCTGCTAGTCACTGAGAAGTTGTCACTTTACCTGTGCTAAACTCTGTCTCTGAAGACAGCTTTATAGTGTGGGACTGGAATGATTTATGTATTTGGTGGTCTAAAAAGTCTTTATGTGGAATTTTCAGCAGGAAAAATGTAACCTATTCTTGTTTGGAACTTTGGAATGTGCCCCCTTATCCTTATGCTAATATTTCTTTTCTCCAATTTAAATTAATATAATTGATAATTTAAAAGTCTAGTATGAGATGGAATACAGAAATAAAAGAAGGATATAGACAAATTGTAGTATGTTTAAAGATAAGAAAATGAAACAGTGATGGTACTCTAACTCCAATAACGTCAGCAATGGCTAAAGGAACTAAGAATGCTAATCTTACAGAACAGCCAGATGGCATGGTAGGTATTTTCAAATTCTGAAGGGCTCCAGGATCTCCTATGTGCTGCCAAAGCACAGAATTAATACCAAGAATGGGAATCTGAAGAAACAAATCTCTATTCAGTTAAGAATGGAAATGCCAAGAAATGAACTCCGTTCAGTATCAAGAACTCTCTACCAGGCCACCTTGGGAGACAGGGTAGCGAGTTCTCGACCAGAAAAGGTGGTCAAGCACAGGCTGGCAAGCCAGTCAGGAGGTGTACTGGTATAAGATCAGGTATCAGATGGACAGCTGGACTAGATCAGTGTTCTTTTCAGATGTGAGCACCTTTGAGAAATCCTGAAACCTATAGGTCCCCTAACCCCACAAAATGCATAAACATGCATAATTTTTCTGCAGAATCGTAGGATTGATGAACCCCCTGAGTTTCTGTAATTCTAATATTTATAATGATAATGTTAAAAGGTAATGGCGAAAGTTCTTTCTCCAATTTAAGAAGGCTAAAAACTAAGTTTCCTGCGATATGGAAAATCTGAAGCTGAGGTGGTGTATTTGTTTGTGAAGTTGGTTGTTTGGGTTTTTGTTATTGTTCGTTTTTTGGTTTTGATGACGGTGGATATGAGGGGTGTGATTCAGAAAGGACTCCTGGTCTCAGTTGAAATTCTTTGACTGAAGTTTCACGGACAGAGTGCAGCAAGCTGGGAGCCCTTTTGCTCACGCCTCTAGCAGTAACTTGACCAGGTTCTACCAGAGACACTGCAAGCACAAACGGGCAGATCTAGCTGATTGTCCAGGCTTGAGCCCACAGGAATATATCCATCCCGGCTGGCTGTGAAATAAACACTTGACAAAATGAAACTCTCTAAGAGCAAGCTGTTATTGAAATTTGGTGAAATTAGAAGGATAATCATTCAACCCACTGAAATCCAGTTTCCAATCCCAAAACTTCACAAATATGCTCACCCCACATTCAGCAACAATCCCCTAGTTGATAAATCAAAAGATGTTTTCATTTCTTCTACTTTCTTTCTCTTTTACAGCTCAGTGAAGGTCATACACAGCAACAGAAAGTACTTCACAAAAAGATTAATGTCCATCGATATACATTAGACCACCACTCACCATTTCATCCCCAATTTCGACCTGACAGGAACCTATTAATTCAAAAGCATTTCCTTTTTAATCAACCCAGACCCTGGAAGCCTTCAAATCCAAGAAGAAAATACAAGGGGCCAAAACATGTCAAGCCACCTAAACATCCAGCTAAAAATGACACTGGGGTCAACAATAATACCTCAGAGGCTACCACTCAAGTCCCATCTGTGGAACCCACATCTACTTCCACCAAAATTGTTCCCTCTCCAAGTGTGACAATCCTTGCTCCGGATGCTACCACAACGGCAAGAGAAAATAACGGCAACACAGGCTTGTCTGCAACTACACCATCACCACCATCTTCCCCAGCTCTGCCAGACACCACAGCCGCCCCGCCTATATCTTCCCCAGCTACAGCACCTTCCCCAGCTACACCAGACACCACAGCTGCCCCACCTACACCTTCCCCAGCTACATCAGCACCACCACCTTACCCAGCTACAGCAGACACCACAGCTGTCCCACCTACATCTCCCCCAGCTACATCAGCACCACCATCTTCCCAAGCTACACCAGAGACCACAGCTGCCCCACCTACATCTCCCCCAGCTACGCCAGCACCACCATCTTCCCAAGCTACACCAGAGACCACAGCTGCCCCACCTACATCTCCCCCAGCTACGCCAGCACCACCATCTTCCCAAGCTACACCACAGACCACAGCTGCCCCACCTACATCTCCCCCAGCTACATCAGCACCACCATCTTCCCAAGCTACACCAGAGACCACAGCTGCCCCACCTACATCTCCCCCAGCTACGCCAGCACCACCATCTTCCCAAGCTACACCAGAGACCACAGCTGCCCCACCTACATCTCCCCCAGCTACGCCAGCACCACCATCTTCCCAAGCTACACCAGAGACCACAGCTGCCTCACCTACATCTCCCCCAGCTACATCAGCACCACCATCTTCCCATGCTACACCAGAGACCACAGCTGCCCCACCTACATCTCCCCCAGCTATGCCAGCACCACCATCTTCCCCACCTTCACCAGAGACCACAGCTGCCCCAGATACCACACCCAATCCTTCCCCAACCACTCCTGACACTTCCCAAACTCCAGCTGAACCCACAACCCAAACTCCTACTCCAGCCATTACTCAAACTACTAGTGTTGAACAAACAACTTCATCTTCTCCCCAAGATACATTTCCTCAATTCTGGTTAGCTCTTAATAAGCTATGGGAGCAATTTTGGCGTATTACAGCAGCAATAGTGCATCATACGCTGTGAAGTGTTCTGTCATTAGATATGGTTTATGAATACATAACTACCACCTTTACTTTTACCACCAATCTCAAAGTGAAATAAAAATATTCCTCAGATTTAAAGTGCTATCACTAATCTTGTCACCTAGTCTAACTAGTCACCTCACATGATCTATTAGCAAGGAAAAACACCTCTATCCACAAATCAGTTGCATGACCATAATTTAAGATCACTTTATGGAACCTACAGAGATAGCCCACTGACAGGAGAAAAAGTCATTTAATAAAGAGAGAAAATTATATGGATCAGCAACCATTTACCTTTCCCTAAATGTTAGAAACTATAAGGCCACTACATTGTACCCCTAAATCAAAAACCTACCTGAATTACCCAACCCCACAAATATAAAGGGATAAAATTAGGTCTCTCCAAATGAACAAAAACATCTAAACATCTATAGATAGATCTATCATTGTATTACTGATTAGTGACAAAAACCCTTTAAACAATCATCTTAAAACTTTAAATGAAATTTCATTCCACAAAATGTGAGCTGAGAAAGGGGAAAGTGGATGTGAAGTGAAGACTTGAAGTGAATGAAAATGAAATCTGGCAGCCAAGACTCTGGCACCACATTTTTCAGAGCATGTAATTGGTTAGACTTCACGGTTGACATTTATTATATTATATCTAAGTTAATTTAGACCTGACGTGCTTGATTCTAGCCTCTGTGAACCACAAGAAGACTTTTTTTGTATGTTGCTCATAATATTTTACTATTAATTCAACTTTCTACTAATTTGATTAATTTACATTAATTCAATGTGAACTGCATTCAACAGTGAAATATCTTCTAAAACTTTTAGCCATATATTTGAGTGTATTTTAAAGCAAATCATACCAAACTACTGCCCTGATGTTGAGTTTGCAAAATGGCCTCTGAAAATAAATGCTGATTCTAGCCAGTAGAAGAATAAAAACTATCTATTTGGTATAAAGAGAGGATGTTAATTTGGGATGCGGAGGTACTTTTATTTTTACTACTACTAAGAACTCTGATGATTGTATTTAGATTTTTTGTCAACTAATAAAGACTTCACATGGCAATCCATTTTCATTGTGTGTATCTGGAAGCTCCTTGTCTCTCTCAGATTCTGAGTCAGGTGACTTGTCAACTCTGCCACTAGTTAGCCAGTGACTTTGGCAAGGCAATCAATATCTCAGAATATGTTTTTTTATCCTTCAAACAAAGTGGTTAATTTACTTAGATTAACTTAATCTTTACTTAAACTTATTACCAATCCAAATTCTGTGTTTGCCCTGTGCTGCTGAGATTGACAAAGACCGTCATCCCTCTCACTTACCTCTGTTCTTTCCAGTCTCATCATAGAGTACCTCTGTGCCTTCTTGAAAGAAGAATAGCAACTAGTCCTTTCCCTGGGAATATTCCCCAGTTTTAGAATGGCCAAGATATGCCATCTTGAGGCCGAAGACTTCACCATCAACAGCATACATTCATTTATATGAATTGGAATCCTAGGTTAACATCTAGAATGAAATGAAATGGAACAGAACAGAATAGAACAAAGAATTAATCACATTATCCTCAGCAAGAACTGTGTACATTACAATAAACACTATACCCAATTGCCTTCAGCATTGTGAGAGACAGAGAAGGGGAAGTGATCAATACATGCAGAAATGGGTTATTTGATCTATGGCTTATCAGTATTGATTTTCTGGTATATGATTATCTGTTTTGTCATTGTAAACAGACGGTTAACATTACACAATTTCTTTTTATTAACAGAACTTATGATTACTTAGAAAGCAAAATGAGGGAGAATTCTATCCCTTGTCGACAAAACTGTCTTTCACTTTTGTGAAATCCTACTATATTTTTTGTAAAGGAGAACATACAGATGAACATTTCTAAAGTTTGTGACAATTGTAATATTTTATTTGAATCTTTATAAATTGCCCTTAAAATAGCTTGTTTTATTGCTAAAAGAAAAGAATGAAGAAGTGAAAAATATAGAAGCACAGTTCAAGCTCAATTGCTAGATCTAGAAGCATAAGTGGCAATAACTTGGATAAAAATTTTGACTCTACTCAACAAACTTCAATTAAATTTGAGCCTCACCAAGGGAAGAAAGTAAGGTGTGCAAAACCAACGAAAATGACAGACTCTAATGCATTCTTCATAATGATATTCCTAAAAATTAAAGCTTAAAGCCTTCAAGTTTAAAAAGACACTGGAACCTGGCAGGATTTACTTCTTATAAAACCACTGAATATCTCCAAAGAAAGAAAATTCTAAGTGTAGGCAAAATTCCTTAGCTTTCCATGACTATTAATGAAAAATGCTTTTATATTTTATTTAGTTGAACATTATGGAAGCAAAAAGTGGATCATTAACACACTCAGAAAATTTTCCTTTTAGTGTATATGGATATATCATTTATGATTATTAAAGATAAATCAGCTAATAAATTAAAAACTACCACTCAATGATAACACATGTATTCATTTTCTCATTGCTGTTGTAACAAATTACCACAAACTGAGTGGCTTAAAGCAATAAAAATGTATTGTTTTATAGTTCCAAAGGTCAGAAGTCCTAAAATCAAAGTTGCAAGACTACATTCCTTCTGGAGGGTTAGGGGACAAACTGTTCCCTCGCCAGCTTCTCAAGGACACCTCCCTTCCTTGGCTTGTGGCCCCTTCCTTCATCTTCCAAGCCAGCAGCACAGCGTCTTCCAACCTCTCTCTCTGCTTTTGTCTTCACATCACCCGTTCTGACCCTGACTCTCCTGCCTCCCTCCTTTCCTTATAAGAACATTTGTGATTACACTGGGCTGACCAGGATGATCCAGGATAATCTCCTCATCTCAGGGTTCTTAACATCATGATATCTTCAAAGTCGCTTTTGTCACATAAAGTAACATACCGACAGGTCTGGAGATTTGGACATGCACATCTTTAAGGGGGCAATTATTCTGTCCACCACAATGCATTACTTCATCAGACACGTACTAAGACGAATATCTAGAAGCATTGTTTATCATACTGGTACAGTCTGGTATGTATTTTTGCCATTCAAGTTAATGACAGCCTTGTTAGAAGAAATTTTATGACTCTTTTGATGTATACCAGATATGTAATGTAGGGCAAGATAATTTTATACAGGATTAGTACTATTGTTTAAATTTAACTTCACACACAAGCAAATTAAATATATTTACAGAATTAGCAAAATTGGTCAATGTAAATTAAATCGGCAGATGTATTTATATTATTAGAAATATATTTACTTATAATTAAAAATTCCCATACCAATGCTCTTTTTAAAATTTTTTCAGCTTTATTGAGATGTAATTGACAGATAAAATTGTAAGATATTTAAAATGTACAATGTGATGATTTGATAAACATATACATTGTAAAAGGAGTCCCTTCATCAAGTTAATTAACACAACCATCACCCCAAATACTTCCTTTTTCTTTTTTTTGGTGAGAACACAAGTTCTACTCTCTTAGAAAATTTTACGCACTCCAGTGTTGTCAACTATAGTCACCATATTTTACATTAAATCCTCACACCTTATTGTTCTTACAACTGAAAAGCTCATACCCTTCTACCAACACCTCCCTATTTCTCCCACTAGCCCCTGGCAACCACTTTTCTACTCTCTGTTTCTAAAAGTTTGACTATTTTTTTGGTTAAGATTCCAGATATAAGTGATATCATGTAGCATTTGTCTTTCTCTGCCTGGTTCATTTCACTTAGCATAATGTCCTCCAGGTTCATCCATGTTGTTGCAAATGACAGGATTTCCCTTCTTTTTAAGGCTAATATTTCATTTTTTATGTATATACATATATATATAGTTATATTTTCTTGATCCATTCATGCACTGACAGACACTTAGGTTGTTTCCATACCTTGGCTATCATGAATAATGCTGCAATGAACATGGAAGTAAAATTATCTCTTCATAATAATGGTTTCATTTCCTTTGGATATATACTCAGATGTGGGATTGCTGGATCATATGGTGGTTCTATTTTTCATTTCTTTCCAGGGATGCAAGGATGGCTCAACATCTGTAAATCAATCAATATGATACACTACATAAACAAAATGAAAGAAAAAATCATATGATCATCTCAATAGATACAGAAAAAGCATTCAACAAAATTCAACACTCATTCATGATAAAAACTTTAAACAAACTGGTATAGAGGGAATGTACCTCAAGATAATAAAGGTCACATATGATAAGCCCACAGCTAACATCATACTCAACAGCGACACGATGGAAGCTATTCCTTTAAGATCAGGAACAAGATAATGATGCCTGCTCTCACCACTGTTATTCAACATAATACTGGAATCACGGCCTGAGAAGTTAAGCAAGATGAAGACATAAAAGGGATCCAAATTAGGAAGGAAGAAGTAAAATGTTCTCTATTTGCAGATCACATGATATTATATATAGAAAACCCTAAAAACCACCCAAACCTGTTAGATCTAATAAACAAATTCAGTAAAGTCGCAGAATACAAAATCAACATACCAAAATCAGTTGCATTTCTATACACTAACAACGAACTATAAGAAAGGGAAATTAAGAAAATAATTCCATTTATAATTGTATCAGAAAGAATAATAAAATAACTAAGAATAAATTTAACCTAGGAGGTGAAAGATGTGTAAACTGAAATCTATAAGACACTGAGGAAAGATATTAAAGAAGACACAAATAAATGGAAAGAATTTCATGCTCATGGACTGGAAGAATTAGTATTATTAAAATGTCCATCCTACTCAAAGCAAACTACACATTCAACGCAATCCCTATCAAAATTCCAATGGCACTTTTCAGAGAAATATAAAAAGGAATCCTAAAATTTGTTTGGACCCACAAAAGACCCTGAATAGCCAAGCACTCTTGAGAAAGAACAACAAAGTGGGAGGCATCATGCTTCCTGATTTCAAACTACATTACAAAGCTGTAGTAATCAAGACAGTATGATACCAGCATGAAAACAGACACACAAATCAATGGAACAGAACAGAGAGCCCAAATTAATTCTTGCATGTATGGTCAATTAATTTAGGACAAGGAGCCAAGAATACATAATGGGGAAGGAACAGTCCTTCAATAAATGATGTTGGGTAAACTGGACAGCCACATGCCAAAGAATAAAACTGGACCACTAACTTACACCATACACAAAAATCAATTCAAAATGGATTAAAGACTTGATCCTAAGACCTGAAACTATAAAACTCTTAGAAGAAAACATACAGGGTAAGCTCCTTGACATTGGTCTTGGTGATGATTTTTTTAATTTGACATCAAAAGCAAAGGCAACAAAAGCAAAATTAACAAGTAGGATTACATCAAACTAAAATCTGTTCAGCAAGAAAACCATCAATAAAATGAAGTCAGCCTATGAAAATGGGAGAAAAAAATATTTTCAAACCACATATCTGATAAGAGGTAAATATCCAAAATATACAAAGAGCTCATACAACTCAGTAGTAAAAAAAAACCAAATAACCCAATTTAAAAATTGGCAAAGCACTTGAATAGACATTTTTAAAAGAAGACATACAAATGGCCAACAGGTACATGAAAAGGTGCTCAACATCACTAATCATCACGGAAATGCAAATCAAAACCTCAATGACATGTCACCTCACACTAGTTAGGATGACTGTTACCAAAAAACAAGCTATAACAAATGCTGGTGAGGATGTGGAGAAAAGGAAACACTTGTACATGTTGGTGGGAATGTAAGCTGGTGCAGCCACTATACAAAATAGTATGGAGGTTCTTCAAGAAATTAAAAATAGAACTATCATATGATCCAGCAATCCCACTTCCGGATATATGTCCAAAGGAAACAAAATCATCATAGTGAGAAGATATCTCCAAGGTACGGAAACAACCTAAGTGTCCATCAGTGCATGAATGGATCAAGAAAATGTGGTCCATACACAATGAAATATTAGCCTTTAAAAAGAAGGAAATCCTGTTATTTCTGATAACATGGATGAACCTGGAGAGCTCTATGTTAAGTGAAATAAGCCAGACAGAGAAAGAAAATACTGCATGATAACACTTATATCTGGAACCTTAACAACAACAACAAAATAGTCAAACTCATGGAAACAGAGAGTAGAAAAATGGTTACCAGGGGCTGGGGGGTGGGAGAAATAGGGAAATGTTGATAGAAGGGTACAAACTTTCAGTTATAAGAACAATAAATTCTGAGGATCTAATGTATGACACACTGACTAAATTTACTAGGAGAGTAGAACTAATGTTCTCACAAAAAAAAAGGAAATATATGAGGTGATGGTTGTGTTAATTAACTTGATGAAGGGAATTCTTTCACAACGTATATTGTGATGGTATATGTATACCAAATCATCACATTGCATACTTTAAATATCTTACAATTTTATTTGTCAACTATTTCTCAATAAAGCTGAAAAACAATGAATGAGGAAATCCTGTGTGTTTGACATGAATTCAAGATAGATGATTAAGTGAAAAAAAGCAAGGTGCAGAATAATACATACAGTACACTATATTTTTTGTAAAAGAGTGGAGAAAATATACATGTTTATGTACACATGTATATATATATATATACATACATACACACATATACATATTCCTTATATTTTTTAAAAATACTGTATGAATAAGCCAGCATCTTTTAAAAATAGTTACCTAAAACAGGGATGAGACAGGTAAGAGGGAACACCATGGAAACTAGACTTCTGTGTTTATACCTTTGTGAATCGTGTAAACATTTTGAACCATGTAAATATATTACCTATTAAAATATAAATTTTAATTGAAAAAGGTGACAAAAAACAATAAACATAATAAATATGTAAATCATATAGTACGTTATATAGTATAGTGTAATAGTTTTCTATTCCTGCTGTAACAAATTACGACAAACTTGGTGGCTTAAACTCCACAAATTTATTCTTTATGGTTCTGTAGGTCAGAAGTCAGACACGGTCTCGCTGGGCTAAATCACGGTGTGGGCAGCGCTGAGCTCCTTCCTGCAGGCTCTGGGGAAGAATCACTTCCTTGTCTTTCCAACTTCTAGAGGCCCCGTTTCTCCATCTTCAAAGTCTGCAGTATTGCGCCTTTCTATGTCTTTTTTCTGGAGTCACTTCTCCCTCTGAGTTTCTTCTGTCTCTTTCTTCTGGTTTTTTCTTTTTTGCAGGTTTATTCCCATTTTAAGAGTCCTTGTGATTATATTGGGCCCACCAGGCAATCCAGGATAATATCCCTATTTTAAAATTGGATGATTAGTCCCCCTCACTGCATCTGCAACCTTAATTCCCTTTCTGTCATGTAACCCAACATACTTACAGGTTCCGGAGACTAGGATATGGACATGTTTAAAGGTCATTATTCTGCCTAGCATGTTATGTCAAAGGGAATAAGCGTATGAAAGAAAGAACAAGGAGAACTGATGAGAACATGGTGCTATTTTAAATAGAGTGGGAAGAGGTAAGCCTTACTGAGAAGGAGGACATTTGGGGCAAGATAGAAAGGAAAAATCCACCTCGCCATCTGGTCTCCTTGTTGTTCTTCTAACCAAACACTCGCCGAACTCAGGGCCTGTGCACAACTGTTTTCCCTGCATGCAACTCCCTTCACTCAGATATCTGCACAGTTGACTCCTTTCCTTCCTTTATATTTTACTCAAAAATAGTGAAAGAGAAAGTGGGGCATATTGTAGTGGCCAAACTTAGCAGTGACATACATTTCTTCTGTTCGTATTCTGTTGGCCAAAACCAGACACAAGGCCCCTACATACAAACATGGTGAGAATTTCCATTTAGCTGTGTTGCCAAGAACTAAAAGATGGGTTTGGTGAGCATCTAGCCAATGTCTTCCATGTCTTTTCTATACAATAGGACAGCACATGAAACTGTTTCGTGTACTTTTGAAAGATTTAGTAAATATTTGCCAGAGTCCCTGGCTATCTGGAAGGTAAATTGAATGTTATGGGTACAAAGCTACCATAAAAAATTGGGCATCTTAGTATTAATGATAGTGGGAATCCAATGATCCAAAAGAATTTACATAGCTTAATCCCAGGACATAAAATTTACTGCAAGAATGTGGCTTGAAGAATCACGGTGTTCCTCAATAATGAACAGATATGAAAAGAACTCCTGCCAAACATCATAACTACCATTTCTTTGTGTGGATAAAGATTATCAGTCGAGAAGTGACTTCCCCTTCCAACAACACTTCCTCCTACCTCCAATAAATCCTGACGGCTAGAAGAAGCAGTATATCCCTTAAAAAGCTCTCTCATATGATTCAGCTGCCATCCTGAGAAAGCCATAAGACAGTTACTGGCCACCATCAAACTTCTGCACCATTTTGACCTATCCATGAGAAGAAGTCTCCCACTCACTAAGGTAGGTACTGGGAACTCTGGATTTGAGACTTTTGAATTCTACTTTTACTCAGATCTTTTTGCATACAAATCTTGTAGCATTATATTCTCTCTTCATATTTATTATTTTGAAAATATGGAAGTTTTATCCTAAAGAAAAAAATTTGAAACAGAAACTTAGTTTTCAATTTATGTAGGGGAAACTGAGATAAAAAGTACATTTTCTTGGCAGGGATACAAAGAATTTCTAGAAGGAGAGGACCTGGTCACTAAGCAAAGTTATATGAAAGGGAAAGCCTCAGCAGATGGAAGGCATCTGAGGCTGCCCTGAGCCAGGACAGTGATAAACACACCTTTGTTACACCTCTAGGATAATCAGGTTTCCTTCTGCTTTTGTTATAAATAATCTTACACACGACTTCTTTTTTTTTTTTTTTTAAGGTATGCTTTCTGCTGAGGTAGATCAGCCCTGAGCTAACATCTGTTGCCAATCTTCCTCTTCTTTTTTTCTTTCTTTTTCTCCCCAAAGCCACAGTACATAGTTGTATATCCTAGTTGTAAGTCCTTCTAGTTCTTCTATATGGGATGCTGCCACAGCATGGCCTGCTGAGCAGTGTGTAGGTCCATGCCCAGAATCTGAACTAGCGAACCCCAGATCACCAAAGTGGACCACAAAAACCCAACCACTCAGCCACGGGGCTGGCCCTATGACTTCTATTTTACATTATTTTACATTATTTTAGACACTGAGCTTCTTACTACAGGCAACTTGCTTTAGATATGTCCTTATCCCCGACTGTGCCTAGCACAGAGCCTGGCATAGAGAAATCATGCAACAAATGCCTCTTAAATAATCTAAGAAGCTGAGGATTTGGAAATTGAGATATCTGAAATGATCGTAATCATATAAGGCCCATACAATTAGAAGTCATTTTATCTCTTTCGAAGTGTTTCACATTATTAGGCATTTATGGTGAGCCCACGAGAAAGATAGCATTTTATTCTTTTACAAATAAAAACACTTTTGGTCTTCGTCTGACTCCCATCCTGGGGAGTATAGTGTGGGAGACTGTTCTCTAGGATTGTCCTGGGCATCTGTGCTCCACCAACTCAAGTACCACCTCCTCCAAGAAGGTCCTCTCCAGCTTCCGGATATGCCTTCCTTCTCCGCAATCCTGCATAGGGAACCTAGGATTATCCACCTCAGATATTTTTTTTACAAGGCTATACGTTCTCTCACTCATACTGAATAAACATAGTTATCTGTGGTCATACTTAGCAGAGACCCCTATCTGAAATAACGTATACTTAAAAACTGTTGAAAATCACAATTCAAAAATGAAGATCAATGGGCTGTGTTCTTCTCACCTTTTCTCCTTCCTTACATCAACATTAAAAGTACATCTAATTATTTCACAGAAAACATCTAGAAGAAATGAAAGAAACACACTAGCGTGTGAGTTTAGTCTGATGCACAGAGAAGAGGATGTCTTGGATGATTCTGCTCTTAGTGATGGGAGGTAGAGGAGAATATGAAAATGCTTTAACACTGATGTGAACTTTTAATTCTTAGTAAGACTCTTGTGTAATAATAAAAATTTTTTTCAAAAAGACTAAAAATTTTTAGGAAAAGAATTTCTTATCACCTGAAAACAGGGTAATAATGATTGTCTTTTATTCATGCATAAGTTCCCAAGAAAGACTATAATTTTAAGTGCATTATCTAAGAAAATAAAAAATGTTCTAACCATAAATTTACAGGAATTCCCTATTATAATTTTTTAGAAGAAGCACTACCAGTACCTAATTATTCAGTGCCTTTATTACTTAAAAAAATGGTCCATTTCTTTATATAAAATTCCTGAAACATTTTAGGACTGGCCCAGTGGCACAGCGGTTAAGTGTGCACATTCTGCTTTGGCGGCCCGGGGTTCACCGGTTCGGATCCCGAGTGTGGACATGGCACCGCTTGGCAAAAGCCATGCTGTGGTAGGTGTCCCACATATAAAGTCGAGGAAGATGGGCATGGATGTTAGCTCAGGGCTAGTCTTCCTCAGCAAAAAGAGGAGGATTGGCAGTAGTTAGCTCAGGGCTAATCTTCCTTAAAGAAAAACAAAAAACAAAACAAACAAACAAAAATTCCTGAAACTTTTCTCATGGTCATTATCCAGAAGGCCCTATCTCTTGAAGATTATATATAAAAATGTAAAATGCATTTTTTCAATTAAATAACTTGAGCCTCACTAATATATCTATCAATGTGGCTGAGAGACATAACCATCTGACCATTTTCAGGGCATAACAGGAAAAGATGAAAACACCATCCCTGATTCTTGGACTTTGGGTTCTGACTGCAGGCTTCTTGGTAAGTCCCATCGATTGCAATCCTTCACCCTTCCTATTTTATTCAAACCATCTTAACAAATCCACAGTGATACTTCTCAACTTTGTTTATGTTCTCTGAATTTTCCAAATGCTAGAATTTTTCGCAGCACACTTAACAGCATTTAATTGTATCCATATATTGAGCTATTCACTTGTCACCCTTCAGTTCAGTGTTTCTGTGTGAGTAAAATTTTTATACCCCTGACCTCTTGCCTCAAGCAGCAAGGGCACTAATGCTATACAAAAAAAATTTACCTTCCTTTGGTGCCAGCATGACACTATGCCGTGCCCCCTCTTTTATTAGAATCAAACTGTACCTAGTTCTAAATGACATTGTATAAGAAAAATGTCAGGGTGTGCAGAGATGATCACAGTTCTCTCAAGGGTTCAGATTATGCCAAAGAGCCACAAGGGAAGAACCACTAACCCACAGTGTGATTCTTCTTTGAAATGAAATAGTGGGTTTGGAATTTTTACTTTCTTTGCCTTTCTTTAAGTATGTGAGTCTTAATAATTAATAACATAAGCTTTGCCTTTGGTTTTCAAGTCTGAATAGACCTTTTCTGTAAAGATTCATGAATAATTTGTGTTGATGTACATTGAACCTAGAAAACGTTTCCACAACTTACAATACTGACAAGGGTTAGTAACATCATGTCCTTTGCATTTGCCATCTTAACATCCAGTCCTTCTGGTAGATGTGTTCTCATTGTTGACATAAATTCATCAAGCTATCTTATATCATTTAAGCATTTGATTTTGAAAATTTTTCTTTTTTCAACTGATAAGTCAGCTTCCCGTATCTGCAAAGAGCTAATGCTTTATTCAAGCTGTCACTAGTTTAGCACTAGTATATTAATAAATGACATCCAGTTTCATTGAAAATAACGTTTTTAGAATTAAAGGAAGCAAGTGAAGCAAAACAACTGACCTCTTCACCCTAACAATATAAAAAGTCCCCAATGTGCTGAGGAGGCCAAGGGGATCAGGAAAAGGTCTAACTGTGTGGGACAAATGAAGCTCTGTGAATTCTGTAAATTAACCAATCAAAGCACTCTTCCAGGAAAAAGAAGCCCAACACTCAAGAGAAACTGTTGGGAGTAGTATCTAAATTGATCAGGAAAGGGACAAGTAGAGGAAAGAAAAGAGACTGTGCTGATGAAAGGAGGGGAGAGGAGCAGAAAAGGTAGAGCTCAAAAATTTTAAGGCCATAATCAGTTAACATTTTGTGATAACAATAGAAAAGGGAATCCTAGAGCCATGAAGCTAGGAAATCTAGCATGTTTTACATCCTCCTTCACAGGACAAGAGTCTATCCCACTTAAAGATTAGCCACAAAAAATAATTATAGCAGAACTCATTCAAAACAATTTTAAGAAAAAACAAAAGAGAGCCAGCATTGATGGTCTAGTGGTTAAAGTTCAGCGTTCTCACCACTTCAGTGACCCGGATTCATTTCCCAGTCACAGAACCACACCACCTGTCTGTCAGTTGCCATGATGTGGCAGCGGCTCACAAAGAACAACTAAAAAGACTTACAATTATGATATACAACCATGTACTGGGGCTTTGGGGATTAAAAAAGGAAGAAGAAGAGTGTCAACAAATGTTAGCTCAGGGCAAATCTTTGCCTGCAAAAAAACAAAAGAAAAGAAAAGAAAAAACAAAAGAAAAGAATAGTCAGAGTAATGATCCTAGGAGTAAGGAAGGCATGTCAGAAATACATGCCCAAAAACAGATGGAAAAGGTAGACCTATATATCAAAACAAGTTAAAAATTTGGAGGAAAAAAATAGAAGCTATGAAAGAACTACATAAATCAGAAATTTAAAAAACTCAGAAAAAAATGATTGGACAAAATCGAAGTTTGAAAAAAGAGCTTACAGAACTCAGAAAAGAATTAGAAATAAAAGAAAAAGATCAAACACATGGAACACATGAGCAAATAAATACATAAGAAAATAGAAATGAATAGGAAAAAATATGTTTTGATCAAAAAAGAAATTTTTAAGGAGAGATTAAAAGATGTAAGAGAAAGTAACAGAGATAGAAAATAAGGAGTAGGAGGGAAGATCCAACATATATATTACAGGTGTCCTTGAAGAAAATCAATGCAACAGATCAGAACAAATACTTAAAGCTATAATTAAAGAAATATTTTCTGAAATAAAAGAAGACTGGAAATTACTGATGGAAACGGCATACCACACATGAACCTGGGAATATCAACCGAGAGTAAACACTAATATATACTCTAGTAATTTACTGACCTTTAATTTAAAAAAACAAACAAACAAACAAATCCATTAGGCATTCAGATAAAAAGAAAAAGTTACTTACAAGAAAAATAAAATTAAATTGACATGAGTCTTTTCAATGGCTATTTTGTACAAGACAATGGAGTAAAATATTTAAGATCTTCAAGGAAATAAAATATAAGCCAGAATATATTCAGCCAAATTGATCTTTAAATGTAATGACTGCAGATATACGGTTAGGAAACTGAAGAACCCAAAGTGTATTGTCACCATGAGTTCCTCCCGGAGAATCTGACTAAAGGACAAGCTTGAGAAAAACAAATGTGGAGTTCCAGTTCAAGATGGTGATGTAGGAGGCTCCTGAGCTCACCTCTCTCACGGACACACGGAATCTACAGCTACTAACACAACAATTCCCTCTGAAAGAAGTTCAGAAACTAGCTGAGCAATTCATACACGTCAGGCAAAGGAGAAAAAACGCATATGGAAATGGGTAGAAAAGACTGAGACATTCCTGCCATAAACCTCACCCCTGGCAACACACAACCAAGAGGGAACGTACAACTCCCAGCTTTTCCCTGAGGAGTGAAGAGTTTGGACTCCACACCTGGCTCCCCAACTTTTAAAACTTTCACCTTAAGAGAAAGATGGGCTCCCAAAACATCTAATTTTGTAAATCAATGGGGCTTGCATCCAGGAGATTCACGAGGCTATAGGGAAATGAGAGACAGTTTTTAAAGGGCACCTGCAGATGCACCCTTGCTAACCCCAGGGCCCAGTGCAGAGGCAGCAGACTGAAACATCCATTCTTTCTGCGAGAGGGGACTATTTGCTTCTCTTAAAGCTTTGGCCAAAAGGGAAGAGTTCTAATTTAACACACATGAAAAGGCCAACCGTAATACTCTCCAGAGACCCCAGAGAGCAGCGGGCTCCATCTTTGTGCTCTCACAGGTACTTCCAAGAAAGGAGCTTGTGTACATGTCTCATGTCCCAGTTTTTGTGGCTGCCACCTAGGTGACACCCCTAAACTGCTTAGCTCTGATAGCCAGTGGGGCTTGTGCTCACAGGTTCAACAAAGAAACAGTTTGTAACTGGCTATCCCCTCAGGGCTCAGTGCACAGGGAGCAGACAGAAACATTCATATCCCAGCATTCCCCTGAAAGAGGTACATTCGCATACCGTAAAAGGTGCTGCTCGAGGGTCCAGCTTCCAATCAGCCTGCAACTAGGTACTGACTGAGATCCTCTCCTTTGAGATATGACGTGTCTTGGCACACACTCAGCTACTGAGAAGAAAGAGGCTGCTTAGACAATCACAAATGTTTGAGAGACAACCAAGAGCTAAGGCAAGGTTGAATGATAAGGTTCATCTACACCAGACCACTCCTTCAAGACTGGAAGAGGTGACCACTTTATCTAATGCAAAGAA
Source organism: Equus przewalskii (assembly GCF_037783145.1). Taxonomy (NCBI): domain Eukaryota; kingdom Metazoa; phylum Chordata; class Mammalia; order Perissodactyla; family Equidae; genus Equus; species Equus przewalskii. The sequence continues at coordinate 64,344,932 of NC_091833.1, read as the reverse complement.
ACCAACACAGAAAGCCAAGGAAAATTTAAAAAACAAAGAAACATATACCAAATGAAAGAACAAGAAAAAAAATACTCAGAAAAATACCTCAATGAATGGAGATAAGTGATTTACCTGATAAAGAGTTCAAAATAATGGTCATAAAGATGGTTACTGAGGTCAGAAGAACAATGCATGAACAAAGTGAGAACTGCACCAGTGAGATAGAAAAATATAAGAAAATACCAAATAGAAATCACAGAGCTGAAGAATACAATGACTGAAATGAAAAATTCAGTAGAAGGGTTCAATAGCAGACTAGATGAAGCAGAAGAAAAGATCAGCAAACTCAAAGACAGGGCAGCAGAATTCAGCCAATCAGAGGACCAAAAATAAAAAAGACTGAAAAACTTTGAAGATAGTTTAAGGGACATATGGGACAACATGAAGAAGACCAATATTCCCATTATAAGGGTCCTAGAAAGAGAACAGAGAGAGAAAGGGCAGAAAACTTATTTGAAGAAATAATGACTGCAAACTGCCCAAACCTGGGAAAGGAAACAAACATGCAGATCCAGGAAGCCTGGAGGATTCCAAATAAGATGAACCATGAAGAAATAGAAAATATGAACAGACCTCTTAATAGTAAGCACACTAAACAAATAATCAAAAACCTCCCAATAAAGAAAAGTCCCAGACTAGAAGGCTTCACAGGTGAATTCTATCAAACATTTACAGAATTAATATCAACCCTTCTCAAAGTCTTCCAAAAACAGAAGAGAAGGGAACACTTCCATACTCATTTTACGAGGCCATCATCACCCTGATACCAAAATCAGACAAGGACACTACATGAAAAGAAAATTACAGACCAATGTTCCTGATCATCACAGATGCAAAAATCCTCAACAAAATATTAGCAAAACAAATACAACAGTACATTAAAAGGATCATACACCATAATCAAGAGGATTTATTCCAGAAATGCAAGGATGGTGTGATATCCACAAATCAATCAATGCGATACACCACATCAACAAAATGAAGGATAAAAATCATATGATCATCTCAATAGATGCAGAAAAAGCATCTGACATTTTGAAAAAAAATCAACATCCACTCATGATAAAACCTCTCAATAAAGGAGGTGCAGAGGGAACATACCTGAACATAATAAATGTCATATATGACAAGTCCACAGCTAACATCATACTCAACAGTGAAAGCTGAAAGCTTTCCCTCTAAGATCAAGAACAAAACAAGGATGCCCACTCTTACCACTGCTATTCAACACAGTACTAGAAGTCACTGCCAGATCAATTAAGCAAGAAAAGAAATAAAAGGCATCCAAATTGGAAAAGAAGTAAAGTTGTCTTGTTGAAGATGACATGATATTATATATAGAAAACTCTAAAGACTCTACCAAAAAACTGTTAGAATTCATAGAGGAATTCAATGAAGTTGCAGGACACAAAATCAATACACCAAAATAAGTTTCCTTTATATACACTAATAATGAACTATCAGAAAGAGAAATTAAGAAAACAATCCCATTTACAATTGCATCAAAAAGAACAAAGTACGTGGTAATAAATTTAACATGGAGGTGAAAGACCTGTACACTGAAAACGATAAGACATTGATGAAAGAAATTAAAGAAGATGCAAATAAATGGAAAGATATTTTGTGCTCATTGATTGGAAGAATTAACATTGTTAAAATGTCCATACTGCCCAAAGCAATCTACAGATTCAGTGCAATCCCTATCAAAATTCCAATGGCATTTTTTACAGATACAGAAAAAATAATCCTAAAATTTGTATGGACCCACAAAAGACCCTGAACAGTCAAAGCACTCTTGAGGAAGAAGAATAAAGCTGGAGACATCACACTTGCTGATTTCAAACTATATTACAAAGCTATAGTAGTCAAAACAGTATGATATCAGCAAAAAAAGAGACACACAGATCAATGGAATAGAATAGAGAGCCCAGAAATAAACCCATGTATATATGGCCAATTAACTTAGGACAAACGAGCCAAGAATATACAATGACGAAAGGATAGTTCCTTCAAGAAATGGTATTGGGAAAACTGGACAGCCACATGCAAAAGAATGAAACTGGACTACTAACTTAGACCATACACAATAATCAACTCGAAATGGATTAAAGACTTGAATATGAGACTTGAAACCATAAAATTTCTAGAAGAAAACATAGAGGGTAAGCTCCTTGACATCTGTCTTGGCAATGATTTTTTGGACTTGATATCAAAAGCAAAGGCAACAAAAGGAAAAAACAACAAATAGGACCACATCAAACTAAAAGGCTTCTGCACAGGAAAGGAAGCCATCAACAAAATGAAAAGGCAACCTATGGATAGGAGAAAATATCTGCAAATCATATATGTGATAAGAGGTTAATATCCAAAATATATAAACAACTCCTACAACTCAATAGCAAAAACACAAATAACCCAATTAAAAAACAGGCAGCAGAAATAAATAGATATTTTTCCAAAGAAGACACAAAAATGGCCAACAGGTATATGATAAGGTACTCAACATCACTAATCATCAGAGAACTACAAATCAAAACCACAATGACATATCACCTCACACCTGTTAGAATGGCTATTATCAAAAAGACAAGAAATAGCAAGTGTTGGTGAGGATGTGGAGAAAAGGGAATCCTTGTGCACTGTTAGTGAGAATGCAAACTGGTGCAGCCACTATGGAAAACAGTACAGAGGTTCCTCAAAAAGTTAAAAATAGAACTACCACATGATCCAATAATTCCACTTCTGGGTATTTGAGTAAAATGAACTCACTATCCTAAAAAGATATCTGGTGAAATCTTACAGTAGTATTGTTTTTCCCCACTGGTTTCAGTAACTCTAATGTTCAGAATTTTAGAAACTTGAATGTTTCTCTGAAATATGTGTGTTGAACTCGCTGAAGCTGGATTTTGCAACTTCAACTTGTACTATACAGCATAAATCTGATGCCTCTCCTCATCTTAAAAAATATGGTTAGGGCCAGCCCCAGTGGGCTAGAGGTTAAGTTCAGTAGGCTCTGCTTCTGTGGCTTGGGTTGGGTTCCCAGGTGCAGACCCACATGGCCCTCTTAGCAGCCATGCTGTGCTGGTGGCCACAAACTGAAAAATAGAGGAAGATCAACATGGATGATAGCTCAAGGGGAATCTTCCTCAGCAAAAAAAATATATATATATATATGGTTACTAGCCATTGATTAGGACAATAAAAATTTTTTAATATGGCTCTTTGACTTGTGTCAGTGTGGAAAAAACATAATTTCTGAGGCCTACATTCTTCCCTGGGAGAAGTTGGAGTACAAGCAGAGTTGGTTAGGTCTTAGGTGCTAAAGTGATATATCCCATTTGAAGCATCCTGGAGCCCAAAGAGCCACAGGGCTGAACACAAGCCACAGTATTTCAGAGGGTACAGGGGGTCAAGATAAGGACACCAAGATTATTCAAAAGCACAAAGAGGAGAAGCACAGGGTCCAGATGAGGAGAAAACTGGAATGGAATAGGCAGATCCGGAGACAAGGATTGAAGGGCTGGGAACGCTCTGAAAACCAGACTGACTCTGCTTTTAGTGACCTTCAAACACAGATACATGAGCTAGTCACCCAGGCTTGATAGTACAGATGTGCTGTGTAAAAAATAAGGAATTAAGACATACACACATGCGCTGTTTATTCAATTTCTGTATAAACAGAACACTCTCCCTAGATGGTTTCAGTTTTATTAATAGAATAGAACCCAGAAACTTATGTGGTCTCTTTTTGTCTTTCAAGGAAATGAAGACGAAATCAGGAAGTACATATTTACTATCTTAAAAGATCTTAGGAATTTGATACAATGCAGTGTGCAATCTTTAGGGCTGGGGATATCATCTCTCCAACATCTGGAGTCTAAGCAGGATATAGCCCCCTAATTTTCATAAGATTTCCATTAATGTAGTCCATTTTTATAGTCAACAGTCTCATCCCTTCCCCCTCAACCTAGGTCTTTCTGAAATAGAAATCTAGCCCCTTCTACAACTGGCAGCCAAAGTAATATTCTCCTATAACCTCAACCAACAACTAAAGAGTTATATAAACCTTTTAAAGAAACGACCATAAGCAAAGGATGGTGATCCTATCTCATCTAAATTGCTATGTAAAGCACACTCCCTAATTTAACCAAATCATATTATTCATGAGAACAAGCATCACTCTTCTTCTTAAGTTTCTTAAGCTATTTCTCCAGGCTATACCAAATTGTGCTTCCTCTTAAAATAGGGCATTCTGTGCCCTGTTTGAAAGCTGGTGTGATCAATATAGCTGGAATTGCTGAAAGGAGAAGAGAAAAAAAGAAACAACTGATATACTTTGAGAATAGGGAATCTCACTGGACACTTTGCAGAATATGATATGGCTGATATGCATATTATGACATGGCAAATATTATTCTCTGCCTTCCAGATGGTGCAATGGTCTCCATATCATGCCTCGAGGTCATAATAACTAAGCAACAGGGTTGGGCCTCAAATCCAGTCCTAACAGTGAACCTAGGCTGGCCATGCCCCTTGCTCCCCCAAGCCATCAATGCCTGTCACCCCTCCCCAACACCCACGCTGTGTATTGTGATGATGAGTTCACTGAGGTACAAATAAATGTACTCGGATTTCTGCCCTGGTTGAAAATGAGGAATATCTCAGATCACACCTCAGGAGTACCATGCTTAACTCTTGAGCTAAAAACCTAGAAACATTTTTAAGTGGCTAAATCCCTTAGTTAGCTTAGAGGTATGAGTCTACAATAGTCATCTTAAGTTCTTTCTGGCAAAACAACTTACAAGCAGCAGCCAGTGACTTTTTCCCCCAGCTTCCCATTCTAGAACAGTCAGCCGCTGGCATTCCAGTTCTTTGAAAGAAGTCCTGAATTCAGAAAGCTCATTTGGGGGTTTGAAGTTAGTATTTGCATTACTGAAAGTGCAGTTATGGAGTGATAATACAAAGTTTAGTGATAGCAAACTGTCTTTGCCTACAGCTAGAGTTGTATTGAGGCGTGGCTACATCTAGCGTCTGCCTTCTGCCATTTTCATAGGGCCTTGTAGCCCCGCCCTGGAGCTGTGGCCAAGGAGAAGGGGGAGATTCAAGGGAAGGAGGAAAGTTATAAGACTTGTGCAATAGGCCATTTCCCTGATGTCTGGCTTTAGACTCAGGACACACATTAATACATACAGTAGAGACTGGCTATATACACTTGCACCATTAAAGGACCCTGCCCAGCTCAGTGTTTGGTTTGCTCAGAGATGTAGCGTAGTATAGTAGAAAGATCATCAGCTTAAAAGTCAGAGCAACTTGAATTTGAATCTAAGCATTAGCCCTTATTCTGCTGCGTGACACTGCACAAGTTATTTAACCTCTTGGAATCTCAGTTGTCTCATCTAACAGATGTAAAATACATAAATTGAAAAGCTGCTAAAAGAGGAAGCAATGAGAGGGCAAAATACTACAGGCACTTTGGGAGACAGTTTGGCAGTTTCTTAAAAAGCTAGTTTAACCACATGCTGCAGAAGTCCTGCTCCCAAGAATCTACCAAAATGAGTTGAAAACTTATGTCCACACAAAAACCTGAACATGGATGTTTGCAGCAGCTTTATTCATAACTGCCACAAATTGGAAGCAACCAGGATGCCCTTCAATAACTGAATGGATAAACAAACTGTGGTGGATCCATACAATGGAGTATTATTCAGCAATAAAAAGAAACGAGCTATCAAGTCATGAAAAGACATGGAGAAATCTTAAAGCATATTGCTAAGTGAAAGAAGCCAGTATGAAAAGGCTACATACTGTATGATTCCATTATGTGACCTAATAGAAAAGGTAAATCTATGAAGACAGTAAAAAGATCAGTAGTTTCCAGGGGTTTGGGACAAGGGGCTGAGGGATGAATGGGTGGAGCATAGGGATTGTCTGATATTGCAATGGAGGACACACGGCATTAGGCATTTATCAAAACCCATGGAATGTACAATACAAAGAGTGAACCCTAATGGAAACTAAGGACTTTAATAAACAAACAGACAAATAAAGTTTTCTAAAAACATCTAACAAGACAATGTGCATACACTACCTAACCTACTAACTAGCACATGCTAGGCTCTAATAAACGATAGATTTTGTTAATTTTATTTTTTAAGTTTCAATAACGTCATTTAGACAAAGTTTCTGTTTGGATATTGCTTTTGTTGGTTATAGTTTGTACAGATATGATTCTACTTCTGTTGGATATTGTTATTTAAAAATCTAGCTGGTTACCAAATAGAATTAGTTATTCTTTCTAACATGGATTGGTTCAAAGAAATGTAATATTTTCTCCTCTGCTGCCTATCCTATGCAAAGTTAGTAGTTTGTTGCCAAATCAAGAAAAGCAAACTCTAGTGTAGGCATGGATTTCATTGAGTTTTATTTTAGTTCATGATTCACAGTTGGTGTAAAATTTGGGTCTAGACTTGGTTAGTCATAATGCAATTGCAATATACCACATCTTGAGTTGATTTTTGCCATATCCTGTATTGTTATGTAAAATGCTAACTCTAATTAAGAATTGCCCCAGTACAATATCTTTATTTATCCTGCAAGAAGTTTCTCCTCTTTTGTTTAAGTTTTTTCACATAGTTCAAATTAGCGTGGGAAGAACAGGCAGGAAATATAAGTTTAAGTGGCACATGTTAAATCACAGAAGAACTACATCACGAAGCATTAAAATGGTGCAAAGGAAGCTTTGCCAACAACTGATATAGCAGAAGAGATCATACAATTAAATAAGAACTAACAGCTATTCTATAACTGGAAATCAAGTGTGTCAGAGTTCCTTTCCTTTTTTCCCTACAAAGAATCCAGCCATGCAAAAATTTCCAAAGTGACCAAATCCAACACAATTTTAACCCAGCACAACAATGCAGAAGTTGTTGAGAATATGCAATAAGTAGTCTTTGGGTTTTGCAAAGCACTAAAAACTAAATGTGCATTTATGTCCTTATCCTCTACCTCCTTGCTTGGCAGCTTTTCTCGGCTCATTTCAGAGACTTGGAATTACAAGCAATCAGGGCAAGCTAGGACAAAAATCTTCTCTCTCTTTCTCTTCTGTTCTTTTTCCTTTACCTATATGCACCCATACATTTTCTCTCACACTCACATTATCCATGCCTGTTGGAGAAATTTTAACCAGCAGTTTAGTTTGTTTCTTTTGTCCCACCTCTGTAACTATTTTACCTTGCAGTCTTTGGCTCATACTGGGGTCTGCATTAAAAAAAATGTAATGCTGCACTCCCGTAGCAGCATTACTTACAATAGCCAACAGATGGAAACAACCTGAGTAACCATGGACAGATGAATAGATAAAGAAAATTTGGTTTATATATACAATGGAATATTATTCAGCCATAAAAAAGAAGGAAACCCTGCCATTGTGACAAGATGGATGGTCCTTGAGGGCATTATGCTAAGTGAAATAAGTCAGAGAAAGACAAATACTGCATGATTTCACTTATATGTGGAATCTAAAAAAAAACAAACTCATAGATACAGAGAGCAGATCAGATTGGTGGTTGGAACACAGAACAGAGGCAGGGTTGTAGGGAGGGTGAAGTGGGTGAAAGTGATCAAAAGGAACAAACTTCCAGTTCTAAGATAAATAAGTCCTGGGGACACAATGGACAGCACGGCATATTAACAGAATTGAGGAGAAATTTATTTGTTCATTTCTGTAGATATAAAAAAGAATCTGAAAAAATTTAATTCCCATTCAGGTTAAAAACACTAAATAAAAGAGGAATCGACGGATACTTCCTCGATATGATAAAGTTTCCATACCTTAGCCCAGAAACAGCATCACATTTAATGAGAAAATACAACAGGCTTTCCTGTAAAAGTTAAGACCTAACAATGCAAACAGAATACATACAAAGGAAACCAAATCAAACACTTCGTAATAAAACTTCTTAAAACCAAGATAAAGAGAAAAAATTTTAAACTGCTAAGAGACAAATATATACAATCTTTCTTCAATCACCTAGCCCATATTCCCTTTTCCCTTAACAAGGACTTCAGCTGGTGGTAGTTCTCTGCCTGGTGGGATGACCTAACTTTCATTCCTGAATTGTTGATGGCATTAATAGTTTCTCTATATTGAGGTGATATAATTTTCTACTGATTTTTGCCAGAAGACATGGGAGTATAAGGAAGCACCTAAAGAAAAAAAAACTATGAAAGATATGCAAGCTCTCTACATTAAAAACTACAAAATGCCATTGAAAGAATTAAAGACCTACGTAGAGGACCATATAATGTCCATGATGACAGGACTCAATATTATAAAAATATCATTCTTTTCAAACTGATCTATAGATTTGATACAATCTTAATCAAAAGCCCAACATGTCTTTTGCATAAAATGACATAAAATCATCAAACTTATATGGAAATGCAAAGATTTAAGAATAGCCAAGACACTCTTGGAAGAAAAAAAAAATGAAGAAAAAAAAAAGAAAGAAAGGTTTGTGGAATTTCTCTACTGATCATTAAGACAATACAAAGCCACGGAAATTATGAAAGGTGGTTTTGGCAAAGGATAAATAAAGAGATCACTGAAACAAAATTAAAAGCCCAGAAACAGAGTCATAGATACACAGATTCCTAATTTACAACAAGGTGACACTGCAGATGAATGGAGAAAGGATACCCTTTCAATACAAGTATTGAGTCAATTAGTGTCCAAATTGGAAAACAAAATGAGACCTGACCCCAAACTCATATCCTGCCGCCTTTCTCTTTCTCTCAAAAAAGACTAGTGAATTGTAGATCCTAAAGGAAAATACAATACATTAAAGTGTCTAGAAGACAACAGAATATCTTCAAGATATTGGTCATATTCAAAAAGCCAATAAACATATGTAAAAGGATTCACCCTCATATGTAATGGCAAATGCAAATATAAACCATGATGAGATACTACTACACACTAATCAGAATGATTAAAAAGACTGGAATTCTCACACACTACCACTAGAGCATAAGTTAGTGAGATTACTTCGGAAAGTTGTATGGCTTTATATACTAATACTGAAGATATACATATATACTAAGTCATCAGGAATGGATATATTCAACATTAGTGTATTTTCCAAGAAAATGCATATACATTTACACCAGTAGACACGTAAACAGAAGTTCATAGCAGCATCATTTCTAATAACCAAACACTGGAAAGATCCTAAAGGCCTATAAAGTGTAGAATGGATACATTTGTGGTGGATTTATAGAAGAGACTAACTACTCTATGGTGACTTTAAAAAAATTAATTACAGTTACACACGACAATATGGATGATCTCACAAACAGAATGTTGAGCAAAGGAAGCCAGAAAGAAATCATTAGTATATATTACATGATTCCATTTATACAAAATTCAAAAACAGGTCTATACAAGTGTTAGGTAAAAATTGAGAAGGGACCAAAGGGGTCTCCTGGAACAATGGGAACGTTCTATTTCTTTATCTGTGCTGTAGTTACATAGGTATTTGCCTTCTTAATTCATTGAACTATACACTGTGTTTTAGGTATGTGTGCTGTACTTGATCAAAAATTGAAATTAAAAAAGATACTTCCAAATTTACATAGTTTGATTCATCTAAATTTCAATAATTATGTTATTCATGAATAATATTCTCCTTTCTCTTTTTACAGCCTAGTGAGAGTCAGGAAAAAAACATGGTACACCTTCAATGGAAAACTGGCCCCAAAGCTCTTCTATCTTCCTTAAAACATGGTCCTGTTTATAAAACTAGTAATACTCACTTTCACACAATCCCACACATAACATATAGACATTATCTGAAAAAACCTTCTTTATGGACTCTAAAAGATAAACCAAAACAGAACCATCCAGCTAAAAAATTGTGTAAGAGGCCATATCGAATACCATCTTCAGGTCTTGTAATGTGTCTTGATGGCCAAGTCTTTCTAAATTGATTTAAAAGAATCCCTTCAAAAATCCCTTCAGAAGTATCTACCACCTCCTTTCTGCCCAACCAAGTTGCTATTAGCTCTCTATATGAATCTACCCACACTCCAATTACTACGGAACCTATGATAGCAATTTTTCCAATCACCTCTGAACGTGAATCCACCCCCCAAAATACTGCTAAACACAAACCCACCTCAGACATCACTGCTGAACAACAAACCACACAAGAAACCGCAAATAAATGCCAAATGAACCCAGAGAAAACTTCTGAACTCAAAACAACCTCAGTGACCACCATCAAACTCACAAACATCCCAGAAACCACCCTCGAACCCAAACCCATTCTACAAAAATTGACTGAAAGTGTAACTATCCCAGGCACCACCATGAACCCAGAAACCACTGTTGAACCCAAAACAACCTCAGTGTCCACCATCAAACTCGAACGACACCAGAACCTACCCTTGAACCCAAATTTAACCTAGAAATCATTTCTCAAACTGAAACCATCCCAGAAACCACCACTGAATCCAAACCAACCCCTGA